>NW_023494785.1:29683841-29876341 GCF_904425465.1 Colossoma macropomum
CCGGCCCACACAGAACCCTGATCTCAACCCCATCAAACACCTTTGGGATGAACTAGAATGGAGATTGCGAGCCAGGCCCTCTCGTCCAACATCAGTGTCTGACCTCACAAATGCTCTTCTGGATGAATGGGCAAAAATTCTCACAGACACTCCAAAATCTTGTAGAAAGCTTCCCAGAAGAGTCGATGCTGTTATAGCTGCAATGAGGGACCAACTCCATATTAATGCCTATGGATTTAGAATGGGATGTCATATGTTTGTAATTACTCCTCCCCAGCTGTAATGGGATTACTTTACTCATTACATCCTGGAATAAATTTAGGAAGAAATAGCCAATCACAGTAAACATCATTCGAAAGGCTACTATTACTGACTTTGAACAAAACCCAGCCAGTCATGCTGATTAAAGAATGAACACCTTAATAACAGCCATCTTGAAATCTAATCTTTATGAATAAAATGAAAAAATGAATAAAAAGAAAAAAACAGAGTCTGGTTAGTGTTGGTGAGGATGGGGCTCTCTCTACTTCACCATGGGGGTCTTTATCCATCAGTTTCACACAAGCATGATTAGATGCTTGACAGATTGTTTACCACATTTACATTGTTTTTGAATGTGTGCAGTTCAAAGTTGTATAGTCAGCTGTCACAGGTAGCACCCACACAAATTACACGCAAGGACATACATACATCATCTAAACCGCTCATCCTTCTGGGTCACGGTGACATGCAAGGACAGAGAAAATCTATATAGAGGAAAAGTATGTTTAAATGCATTGTGAGTTATTAATATTGTTCTATTCGAGACACATCAAGTCATGAAATTGTTATGAAGTCAGTACTGTAATATGATTACAGATTTTAAACCATAAAGAATTACATTACTTACAAGAGACAGGAACACTAATTACATTACCGTAACTCATTACTTTGTGTTATCCCCAACACTGGTCACCACACTTTTTTTATTCTAAAGCTGTTTTTCAAAAACTTGATGAAAGTTTGATGAAAGAAACTTTCATCAAACTTGCACCAAGTGCTTTGTAACTTTGGATGCACTGAGTGGTCAGAGCTTATTTGCTTGTGTAATTCTGGCCTGCATTCCCCTGACTTGCTGCTGGTGACCTCTGCTGGTGGGGCACAGACTGGCCTGTCAAAGCTGGTTAATTAACACAGTAGAGGAGACAATTAAATCAATACGTGAGTGGCAGTAACCATTTTGCTCCATGATTGAATATCAAAGGGGACAGAATAAAGCCCAGGGAATTCAGTGTTTAATTGCATTGGCATAATTAATTTTCTCTTGTTTTTTTTTCTGTCCATCGCTCAGAGAGAGTGCAGTCAAATATAAACATATTGTGGAGTTTGTAAAACATTTTGTCATCGATATCCCATTGATGTTTCATTAACGCACGTAACGTCAGTACAATGACAGCGATGAAGAATGACAATAGCATGTCACATCTTTTCAGATCTTTAGAAATGAGAGGTTTTTTTTGCTCTGTTAACACCCACTCTTCTTGGGACCCATGTACAACTCAATTAATGTGCTCATATATTTTGCTCAGTGATATGAAGCTCTTTGATGGTTGAATGGAAATGCCTGTTGAATCTCAAACAAAAGAGGATACACTGATCTGAAAAAATGTAATAGTCTGTTTGTGCAGCTGATTCAACTATTGTCTAATAAAAACTCTTGTACATTGTTGTACATTGACCTGCTCACAGTGTTTTTTTAGTGCTGGGACATTGACAACAAATGTGGAGGTAGACGATAGAGATGAAGTAGCAGGATACAAGTGCTGTTTAATTGTTGTCCATGATGAAGGAAAGGTAAACCATGAACACTAGGAACAGCTAAACAAGACAACTAAGACACTGAACTACTAAACAAAGAACTAACAAACAGAACTGAACTGTATACAAAACACAAGGGAAAAAGGTGCAAAAACAGAGCCTGGGAGCAAACAATGCCAAGAAAGGTGCAAGACAAAAAACAAGGGTAAGATAAATTGTAGAAAACAAATGAGGAAACACCTGAGAACAATTACAAGGCAGGGCTACAGACAAGACACAGGTGAGGGTTGTGACAAAAGGGCAGAGCAAGAGCTAGAAAACCAAAACAAAAACATGAGCACATGGTCAGAGACATGAGGGAAGGTAAACAAGAAAGGAAAACAGACAAAGACATGGGCAAAGCAGGGCAGGATAATATAGTTATATTCTGATGGAAGATTATGGGAAAAGAATTTTGTCTTCCAAAATGATATATGGTGAATCACGGTTAATATTACCATGGAAATGAACTAACAAGGTTAAAAAGGTGAATTGGGATGTCATTTTGACTTTAATAGATGATGGGAAATAAAGAAAAGGAACAAGAAAGTCATGTCATTGTACTGTGAACGATTTTGTAATTTTAAAATGCCTGGCACTTTTCCATCCAGGCCTCTTGTTTAACAGGACCTTTCTGTAACCCATAAAAGAGCCTCTACACTTAAACTTCACTTGAATTCCACTGAAGTTTTTACATAATTAAAGATGTAAACAAACTAAGTCAGAGCGGTTTGATGTGAAATGCTTAATTCCAGAGGAATTTACAAAGTCAGAATTGTTGACAGTGGTGGTGATAGGAACCAGACATCTGAATTGTTTAATGCCTCTAAAAGCTTCTTTACAGAGAATTACTGCATTAAAAGGATACTAATACGCTGCCTGATGCCTATGACAGTGCTGACAGTTTTGAGAAAATCTGGGCCTAAAACATTGTAGCGTCCTGCTACTGGCTTGTGCAGCCAAAAGAGTGCAGAGCTCGCGGTACACTGTCAGTAAAAAAGATACTGAGCAGGTACATTTTTCATTCATCAAGTTACAAACAATGTAATTGTGCCCTCAAAGATACAACAGTGGCTTTAAGATCCACTTGTGTACCTTAAATAAGTTCACAAGAGTCAGAATTTATTCACAGTAGCAATGATAGGAAACAGACATCTAAAGAGTCGAATTCCTGTATAAGCTACACACAGAACGTTAGTTTACATTAGTTTAGATTAGTTTTACAATTTCATCATCATCATTATTACCATTTTACCATTATTAACATTAAAATGAAAAAATAAGACAAATGTAGGTTCAATGGTGGTTTTGGAAAGTAAATAAAACAACTATATTTGTGGTGCAGGCATGGTGACCCCTGGTCTCTATCACCACCACTGTAAAGAATCTGAGCCAGTAGATTTTCTACAATAAATCATTTCACATCAAACCATCCTGAATGACTTTATTCACATCTCAATGATCAGATTATTCACACATTTTGAAAAATCGGTGGAACTCTTTAACGGGGTAGATCCTTCCAGCTGCCTTTACTGAGCATGCACATCAGAGCTGAGAATGTGTGCTCTTGGTTTTAGCCTTTGGTCTTTTCTTTGGCATCAGCCTTTGGAGACAGCAGGCATAAACAAACAGGAACATTTAATAACCATCTGTGAATAAACAGCTGTGTATTTGGGGTGTAGTACTAGTATTGGGATAGGAAATTCAAATATCAATGCCCCTGACCTAGGGGACAGGTCAAGAGGTGAATGCCTGTATGTATCTAAATGTGCTACATCGCAATCTAAAAAGAACATAATGTAGGTTTTTGACTGTGGTAAACCTGAACTAGAAAGTTGTCCAATACAAACAGACTAGCACACAACAGACTTTAAAGGGAAACTGATTTTTCAAAATTTCTGTATAATTCAATTGCTGAGATGTACACTGAGTCATTCAGAGTGGTTTGAAGTAGAATGGTTAATTTGAGAGAAACTTACTGACTCATATTTCTTTACAGTGGTGGTGACGGAAACCAGAGCTTGTGACATCTACAATACAAATTTGCCATTTTATTAATTATAACCAGTGAATCTACATGTATCTTTAGAGTTCATTTATGTGATGTTGATAAAGATAAAATAGTGGTAAATCTGAAAAAACGTTTTCTCTGCTGACTATTTTGCCTTATGACACGTCGCCAGTACCTCTCCACCATAAATGGAGTTAATATATTAAATCCATTGATGGTGGATTGTGGTGTCAGTGAAGAAGACGATGCAGGGACCACTGCACTTTAAGTGATGTGCTCTTTTATTGAACAGGCAACAGGGGAGAACTGCCACTCAGCGCTGTTGAACAGTTGAGATAGCAGGCAGGTCACTTCTAGCCGTATACTTCTACTTGACGATAGGCACTAACACTAACACTACTACCCCACAGCCCAGCACAGAGCGACAGAAATACCACATGTGCACATCATCATGCTAACAGCAACAACTTATTTACATATTGAAGTCTCTCCTACACTCTCAGAAATAAGGGTACGAAACGATCACTGGGCCAGTGCCCCTCTTGTCACTGGGGTGGTACACTCAAAAAAACGTAATTGTAGCATAATCCATTGAAATTATATTTTCTAAGTTGTGTTGACTGTACACACCCTGTCTCGTCTCCAGGCTTCTTATTTTATTGTTCAGTTTTGAAACATTTAGTTATGAAAAGGTACAAATACGTACTTTTCACCTGGGAAAAATTGTAAGGTACACAATTGGACCGTAAAGCCACTGTTGTACCTTTTAGGGTACATTTACATTATTTGTACCTTGATGAATAAAAAATGTACCTGCACAGAACCTTTATTTCTAACACTGTACCACGAGTTCTTCGCTCCTGTCTTGAAACTGTCAACAGGCATCAGGTGGCGTATTTGTCACCTTTTAATGTAATAATTCTCTGTGAGGGAGCATTAAACAATTCAGATGTCTGGTTCCTATAACCACCATTGTCAACAATTGTGCCTTTTAAGTTCCTCTAGCATGAAGCATTTCACATCAAACCACTCTGAATGAGTTCGTTTACATCTTCATTTATGTAAAAACTTAACTAAAAATTACACAGAATAAAATCTCATGACATTAACTTACAATAATACTTATTATTTTTTCTGCTCTTGTAAAGTCACTGTTTCAGACATTTGATTTTGTTACAACTGCAACAATGTTCTCTCCATATTTCAGAATATATTGAGTACATAAAGCATAGCAATACATTTCATTTTCTTCAGGGAGCTTTTTTGTTCAGTGAAGAAAACCAAGTGTTGCCCAAAGGCTGAGCTCTGCATTTATCAAAGGCTAAACTGCAGTTAGAAAGACGTTAGCTTTGCCGCACACGCATCCAGAGCGCAGTTTGACCTTTGTGTGTGGTGTGAGAGAACACTGTCTTGATATCCAGCTCTTGTCAGCGCAAACAGAATCAGAGTGACTTCCTATCAAGCAACTAATGCATATGCATGACCGAAGCAGATTTATTTATCAGTCTGGGTAAACATGGCACCGTTCCAGATGGACTGCATACAAGTGTGTATGTGAGTGTGTGTGTGTTTATGTAAAGTGACTGTAGTGTGTGGGTGCACTATGTGCACACATGACTAGTTTCTACTGCTTCTGAAGGCAGGCTTGATGTGTCTGAAGCCAATGTGCTTCACCATTAGTCTACTCTGAGCATGTGAACAAGGCGCGAGGCAAGGTGACCTTTTCTGCTCTCCCACACTCACACATACACACATGCTAATGTTATATCAACACTTTATCTCTGAAATGCTCATTAAAGGAACAGTGTACTGCTCACACTTGCTCACCCCCCAACAACACCAACAGCATCATCTTGCCACACACACTGACAATCTACTTCATTAATTATACCTTCTTGTATCTATACTCTTTGTCCATTTTTTCAGCTCTACTTACCACCCTGTTCTTCAGTAGTCAGGACCCCCACCACAGAGCAGGTATTATTTGGACAATGGATCAGTCTCAGCACTGCAGTGATACTGATGTGGTGGTGGTGTGTTAGTGTGTGTAGTGCTGGTATGAGTGGATCAGACACAGCAGTGCTGCTAGATTTTTTAAACACTATATACTAATACCTGCTTTGTAGTAATGAATAGGTTGCACCAATATTTTAAGTAGTCCTGATAACATGGACAATGAGTGTAGATGCAAGGAGGTATACTTAATGAAGTGGTTGGACAGTGTATATCACCTTTCTAACAACAATGGACAATGGCTGTAATTAGCTTGAGGACACAAAGGTCCAGTTTTAGAAGCTGTCATTTCATGTAATCATGAGGTTCAATGCGGAAACAGAAATGTTCTGATAATGCAGTACCCTACTAGCCTGCCTTCTGGCCATAGAGCTCTGGGATAGGCTCCAGCAGCAGCCACCACCCAATAAGATAAGTGGCTTGGATGATGAGTGAGATGAGATGGTTAGCTGTGCTCCACAGAGTGACTTTGACTTACAGGCATGCATCACCCATTCTATAAGCTCACATATGACACAGTGAGGTTAAACAAGTACTCAGATACTATTGTTTTTGTTACTTAATATACTTTCAGTGCATATGTGCAGTTCAGTGTATACATATAATGTTTTTTGTCTCTGTTCTTATAAATGTGAACACACACACACACACACACACACACACACACACACACACACACACATCATTTTCTGGAACCACTTATCCTTCTTGGTCATGGGGGGTGCTGGAGCCTATCCTAGCAGTCACTGAATGGAAGGCAGGATGCACCCTGGACAGTCCATCACAGGGCTAGATGTGAACAATATGTACACATTCATTAGCATAAACAAAGATATGTTTAAACAATGAAATTAACAGGGAAAATTCAGGTCCTAACCACTGAAGACCAGGGTGTGCTTATATGGTAAGTGGACCTGGATAATAGACAGTGAGGGTAGATACAAAGAAGTGTACTTAATGAAGTGGTCAGTAAGTATATATCACCTTTCTAACAACAACAAACTATGGCTGTAACTAGCCTGAATAACATTTGTATTTTGTTGCAAAGTTGTTGTTGGTAATTACATCTTTGAGACATCTACAGTAAGAAGTAATAAGCTTCCTGCAGCATTGTAGTTCAATTGTGTGCTTGAATTGTGGTTCTCAGCAAAGCTTATGAAGATCCATCTGTTGGACTCAAAATCCCCCCCTAAACTTTCAGTGGGATTCCAGTAAGAAGATTGGGTTGGCCATGCAAGCAATTTCACCTTTTTTAGAACCAGTCTTGAGTCATTTTGGCTGTATGTTTGGGGTCATTGTCTCGTTGAAATGTTCATCTTCTCCCCAGATTCTATATTCCGGTATATCACATCATTCATGTTTCCTTTAATGACGTGTAATGCCCCAGTACAGTGTGCAGAGAAGCAGCCCCATGTCACGAGGATCCCACTTCTACGCTTTACTGTGTGTATAGTGTTCTTGGGGTCACATGCCCAACCTTTCTGTCTCCGACGTTCATTAGATAAATTATTACCAAAGAGTTCTATTTTTTTTTTCTGATCTGAGTGTATTTTTCAGTACAGAGCACTCTCTTATGTTCTTTATCATTAGTCTAAAATCTTGCATGGCACACCTGTCCAAGAACTTCCATTAACTTTCCAATTGTGTATTATCGATCTAGTTGTACTGACAGGGATGTTTAAGGTCTTGGAGCTCGCTAGTGTTTTCCATTCAAATGTTGTTTAATAATATTGGCCCTGAGAACTTTAGGAAGCTCCTCAATTTCACAATGATTGCTACTTGTTACATGAAATCTTTCCATCCAATGGCTACATCTTTTATAATGACACCAGGTATACAAACACTTTTTCACTTTCTATTTTGCAGCATTAATTTGTAGAACTTTTATTTTCATGTTAACTTTTATTTTAATTTTTAACCCCATTGTTGTGTGAGGTCACAAACACATTTAGCACATATCCGCTTATATTCAACCTCTAGTAGTTTAGCTCCGCCCATTCATGCTGAAGTTATACAGAGTATTTCAGCCTAGACTGCTCAACACAGGCACAACACATTCATAGCCATCATAATTAGACTTTGAGGACTGTAGGTATTTTCCTCCTTCTATAAAGCCACTATGAGGTTTTGTTATGACAGCTAATATGTACTTTATACAGGAAATATGCATGATCTCATATTTTGACATCAAAAAAACAACATGCCTAAAGAAATGGTTCTTTTCAGATGGGTGTGGACTAACATGACGGACCTATATTTTGGCATTCATGCTGCATTTTCTAGTCAGCAGCAGCTCCACAGACAGATGGTGAGAGACGGTGGGAGGACGAATATACAAAAATAAAAAACTGAGGCATGAAGGCAGGAAAATGGAGCAGACAACAGTGTAGTGGACCCCTCCCCATCCAGGAGTGTCTCTGATTGTTCCACACCCGCTGTGCTTACAGCGCCAAGGTAGCCTCCTGTCAAGCTCACACAAACGCTATTCCTTACACACAGACAGATTCTCTAATGAGCCTTACACTGCCTGTCGCACTGACCTATCACAACAAGAGTGCTTTGATGCGAAAAAAAAAGTACACACACTGCTGTAATTTTTCATTATCTGAACATAAAACAGTGCAAAGAGGGCAACGGCAGTAAAATGAACCCATCGTTCAAAAGCAGTCAGTCAAACTTATCGCAGCACTTTAGCATATGCCCTCATATTAGTTCAATTAAAGAGGCAAAGGGAAAGAGTCCTAGACACTATCAGGCAATATCTGCCGGGGCCCATTTTCTGTTCGGCTGTAAATTCTTTTCAAGGTGAGTCCATTCTAATCGGTCATTTGTAACAAGAGCAATTATTCCTCCACCATGCTGTTTTAATGGCTCACCAAGGTCTCACTGTGGTATCAGTACGTGCACTGAGGCTCAGCCTCAGATTCTCACCCTGCATGTTAAAAATGCTTAAGTTCAGACATCAGAAGCTGAATGCAAGACAACAGCTCTATTGAATCAAATGGAAATCCTACAAACTGACTTCACTTTGACAAAAGCTTTGTACCTTTTGTACATATAGGCCTAAACAGTAAAAACTAAACAGTAACTACAGTCAAATCACTTTATGGAACAGTGGTAGCAACATCTGGAGGAATGGAGGGATGGTGAATGAATAAATGAAAGGAAAAAGAGTGTAAACATTATTGATGAATAATGCTAACATTTTTCATTGTTTCTAGTGGTATCATCAGTGCTTCCTCTGTCAAGTGAAAAAAAGAAACCTATTGACAAACCTGTAGTGAGAATGGCGGTAGCAGTAAATTAGTCTGGTTCATTGAGCTAAAAGATGGTGAAGATCTGTTGCTGAGGAACATGCAATTCAGACACATTTTCCTGATCATCTGGAGGCTGGTGGAGTTTTTGTTTCAGTCCTGAAGCTAGATTAAACTGTGTGTTGTTTGAACCAAGGGTTTAAATCCCTGTCCTCACATTATGCCTAAATATAAATCAATTTTTTATTGGATTTTATTTTAATTAATTATGATTAATAATAATAAAATTAGACAAGGCCCCCATGATGCCCATGTGAAGCAACGACAATGCAGCTTCACAGCCCACAGAGCTCAGCAGAGCCAGACAATGGTGTGAAAAGCACAGTGATCCAAGCATTGTCATAACAAAGTGCCAAGGTTTCTTATTATTCTTGCTGAGATGCATTTTTTACTTACAGCGTAAAACATATGAATTAAACTAGCCAAAAAGTATGTAATCTGTGTTTTTCACAGCAATTAATTTCTTAAATCCTTAAACCCACATGGATTTTAACTGTGCAGATTTTTATTAGTGCATAGACTTGAAGTGGGAGTTTTAGTGGGTTGTATGTGGGCTCCAGCTAGGCTGGCCAATTCTGTGTGTGTATGGGTCACACATTGGGCCTACCTGAGACATCTGTGCATTTATTTAACATACCATTTTTTTCAAATGTTTCTATTAAACATCGCAAATACAGACAAATTCTGCATCAACTTAAGTATCACGTGCAGTTCAGTGGCACAGGCAGAAATTATTTTTAAGCTGAATAAAAATATGGGTGGGCTCATTTATTTACTTATTTTTTGAGATGCATTTTCCAAACACACAAACACAAATGTTCCACATTGTCAACATCAGGCTATGGCCTATTGCTTCCACCTGGTGCAGGTCGCAAGACCGTGTACACATCAACCAGAATGCTGTATTTACAATAACACAAGCAACACTTTAGTACCTTTGACCATAACGCATGTGTAAAGCATGTGCATGTGACAAGCTTGCCACAATGAAGACAACATAACAGAGTTGTAAGATTACCAAGATAAGGAATAACAGACTTAAAAACCTAAACCAAAGCACACTGCCATGGCGAGCATGAAAAACGTTCATGGATGATTTATATCTTACATTTGATGACTTGCATTAAGACGCATTGTACTGACACAGGCCATTTTAGCTTTTGTAAGCATTGTAAAGATCAAATTCATAGAGGACTGCAGACAGATCCCCCAGGCACATATTTTGACCACAAAATTGACTTCAAATTCAACACTGGCGCACCAAAATAAATAAATAAATAAATAAATAAATAAAAAAACAAAAGGCTTGCAGCAATGGTGGAAAACCAGGGTTGCTAAGCAGTGAGGGGAGAGAAAAAAAAGACAGCACGTATAATTTGTCATCTATACTTTTCACATTCAGAAATGATGTAGAGAGTATAAGGATTTTGATTAGTCATAATACAACCACAGCCTTCACAGACAAATCAAACTTCATTGTCTTAAAATAAATGAATCTTAATAAATATTCTCTCCCCATTTGAATGGGTGGGCAATCTAGATAGGCACCTAGCACAGCCTACAAAATTCCCTTTTCCACATTGCTAATGATCCAAGGGCTTGTTCCTAAATTCTCTATTCCAAATGGTAAACATTGTCAAAATGAATGATCCACAATCAGTGTCGTAATATTTATTTGTGAACTCCACCCCCACAAGCCTTGAACATTCTAGATGCCTCCCACCTTAGTAGTAAGTTCCACACTTCAGTTTTTCCATTTTTATAACCACATAACTTACATATTAGCTTCATATTAGTAATTAAACCATTCATTGTTGTTGCTGAATACTAACGCTTAATATTTCAATCTAAAGAAAATAAATAAATTACATTATAATCCACTAAACCCTCTTGCTGCCGAGTACAGGCTTTTATTACTCACTCCTATAACTTAATAATAACTCTGTCATTTTCTGTAGGTTTTTTTTATGTAGTTAATGAATATCTAGCTGTAGGATATGGGTGTTAATTTTTTTTAAAAATCTCTTTAAAATAACCACTTGAATGAAGTTCAAATGTCAAAGAAAGGCTACGGGGATTGCTCCAGTTCACAAATGTGAAATAGATCCACGCTCTAGATCTGAGATTTGATAGATCTATGTCAGTCGCCTGTGGTCAAGTAATAGCATACAGCACAGTGCTGACCTAGAGCTAATTCTAGCACCACTTCCTTCAACCTCCATTCTGTGAGGCACCCATCTCTCTTGTACTGCGAATGTGCCACTGGCTTTTGTGGGAGCCACACAGAGACCCGAACTGCATTAGATCCTGTTAAAATCATTTTCATCTGACCACACATTGTGGCCTGTGCCCGAGGCTAGAAAAGACTCGGAATATCAAATGCACAGCCATGAGCTTGCGCCAGACCCAGGCCCATGCACAGCAAACATGGCCATCATTAATGATGCTCCATTATAGGGCACAACCTCTGGCACACTGGCTCTTCAATCTGCATTACATTGCCATAAATCCACTCAAACACACCGCCTGCTCACCTCCCCCATTTATCCTGCCAGATGGATCATAACTGACAGGGCTTGGTCCTCAGAGTCGACATTATATGGAAGTGAGAGGGATTGGGGCTGATTAGAACTGCTGGGGCCTGTTGAACTGTTCAGATAATTCCCTTTTTCTGCATCAGTGACACTTCTCTGCCCCACTCTATCTTCCTAGCATTAGATATCCACAGTGTCAAATACACTCCCTTCCATGGTTGTGAAACAAGTAATTGTGCAGTGTCTACATTTAACGAGGTAGCACTTCAGTATTGTTGGGATATTATAATGCCCTTGTAAAGCTCTTATGAAGCCTTATGAAACTTTTAGTTTGTAATTAACTGGCTGCTTATTGGTACACTATTAAGCAGTAACTAGAGTGAAATAAGTTTTTTCCAGTGTAATTGTAGTACTCTTATTAAGCCTTAACCAGCTAGTGGTTTGTGATTAACTGGCTGTGCATTACTGCTTTATTAATCATTAGCTAGGATGAATTGAGCTTCTCCCAAAGCACTTGTAATGCAATCACTAAGCCTTAACCAGCTGGTAGTTGGTAAATAATGGGCTGCTTATTAGTACACAATTAAGCACAAACTAGAGTGAAAAGTCTTTTTGCAAAATACTTGTATTACTCTTACTAAGCTTTAACCAGCCAGCAGTTTTTAATTAACTGGCTGCTCATTACTTCTTTATTAAGCAGTAACTATGGCAAATGAAGCTTTTAGCAGTGTACTTACAATGATCTTATATATAAACCCCTATACTGATGTGTTAACTTTAATTAATTAGAAATAACATTCAAATAAAAATAAACTTTGAGGAAACAAAGACAATTATGAAACCATAGCCATTTTCACTGAGTCATTTAAATCAAGCAAGACACATCTTACAAACTCCCTATTAAAACCCTTGAGTCAGAAGAAACACTGGGTGAGCACATGTCTACAAACTTTTAGACATGTAATGTACATTTTTTTTTTTTTTTCATTTTGGTCCAAAGGCTTGTAGGCCTCAGCGTCCAACAAGTGTTCAGCATAAGGAGAAGTTCTTCAAGCCAGTGGAAAAGCATGCCAGATGGCACTTTGCGAAGATATTGGAGAGAACGCCAAGAGCGTGCAAAGCTGCATCAAGTCAGGAAAAGAGAATTCTGTTTTTTTGGTCAGTGCATAATTCCGTGTATGCTGTTTGAAAGTTTTAAAGAGTTCACTAGCCTAAAATATGGAAAATAGCAACATGTAAAAGAAATCCGTAATGAGTACGTGTCTTTTTTGACCAGTACTGTTATGAGTGGTACTGGATTTCATGAGTAGATAAAAAATACAATGTATACTGTAGCAATATTTGAATGTAATATAAAAAAAATTCTGGACATATAGCATAAGCAAACTACTAAATAAGATACTATATCTATCACATATATTGACTTATTTTGGTCACAGTAGCTTTTTTGTCTACCACTGGGGGTCACTAAATAAATGGCTATTCCACAGGTATGTTTAGATCAAGCAGGAAAATGAAGATATTGTTTTGTTCTGGCTAAATTAAGGCTAATTGGAGTGTAGGCAGCATCCATGTCTCTACAGTAATGTCCCGAAAGGCATCCTAAGCCCTGGGACCCTTCTCAGAGCCTGATGATGTCAACTACACATGGATGTAGAGGACAAGAGACCTCAAGGGTTGCTAGGTTTAAAAGAGTACATTTTGGGCAGAGTTGTGAGATTATTTAGATCATCTCATACTTTTTCCCATGTAGATGAATCACGAGTTAAATTAATAAATAACTGCTTATTTACTTGCATCTGAAAATCTTCTCTAACACTGACTGGTGCTAGCCTGTAACTCATGGAATGTTGGGTAGGAGGCTGGTACTTCATTCACATTGATGCGGTCCTCACCAAAGGCTGCATTAAGAGTGCACAGAGGGTACCTGAGCTCCCCTTTGAAAGCCAAAATGAAAAATGGAACACCCTACGGCCTTGTGGTGCTTACATGCATTCACAGTTGAGGACTACGGGGCCGCAAGTGCACCAACTGGGACAGGGCTTGTGTGATGAAGCATCCTGGTCCTTTTGTTATAAGTCTTGCACAACTGAAACAAATGCTGCTAATGTACTCACATTAATTTCAGCACCTTAGATATTGCACCAGCAGCTCCTGGTAATGCTGCACATATTTGCACACTTCACCTTGACATGGAAGCCATTAAAGATTTAGGACATAACTAGCAGAAGACATCCTCAGGGTCTATGCTCGACATCCTTTCAGTGCTTGTAGCATGGCATCTTTGGCTCTGTAGCAAGCAGGTGGTACTTAAGCATCCTATAGGGAACCAGCTGCACGAATGAGTGGAGCCAATTGATCACCTCCAAATTGGCATCAGCGAGAGCTGCATGGAGCCAGGGAATAAATCCAAATTAGACCTTGATGCAACCCGTCCGACCTTCTGATCGACTCTTTATTGGACTTTGGCCTCACAACAATATCAATCTAATCCAGAGTTATGAGGATTAATATCAGAGGGAGGTCGTAAATGTAAATTTTGTGCCGCCTGCAATTAGGGAAACCCTGATTCAGATGTTGAGCTGCTCGCAGAGTCAATATCAGTTTGGAAGCAGGCACCGAGGCGCTGCCAGGTGCCAAAGCTATAAGCTCATTTACTACCGCTGCAGTCGGCCCTCTTGAAACAGGTCATATAATTTGTGTAGCCAACACTATTAAAAAGCATATATGCAACTTCTGAAGCTCAATAACAAGGATTAACAAAAGCTTGGAGTAGGATCAAAGCATCTCTTGATGTGTTGTTGTCCAGACTACACTGAATGAATAGATGCTCAGTGTAGTTTGCTATTCATGAGAAATGCATTCAGAATCTCTGATGCAGTTCTTTAAGCCTCTTATAAAACTTCAAAGCATATTCATCACTAATGTGAAATGAGGATCCTTTCACAACATGGCGTAGAATCAGCAAAATAAAAGCGACTCATTCTGTTAGTTGTATGATCTCCTGCTTCTGGACCTAGCAACGTAAGTTAAAGTGCGCATTTCTTCACGAGCAGAAAGAAACCACGAAAATCCACGTGCCAGTTTTGTTCTCCACCTACGTTCTGTGGCAATTGACCTTTCTCACTTGCTGCTGAGGTTCCATGAAAGATCACGTTCTGACATTAAAAGGTCATCTCATTTGTCCGCTCCAAGTTTGACTGGGCTTTGACAAGACTTGTTTCCAGTTTGGACATATGTCAAACACTTTATATGTCAGGAGCACCCTCACAAGCTAGGAGGGTTTGAAAGTTTTGGTAACACTTTACTGTAGGGCAGTGCTCATAAGGCTACAGGACATCTTCAGTCATGGCCAGCAATTTTGGCACCTTTGCAGTTTTTCTTCCAAATAACTCACAACTTGCTGTAAAATAATTTGAACAGCTGAAAGTGTCAAAAGTAGATTTCTTTATTTCATTAATAATATTATTAGTTCTTATACTCAGAACTCAATTCAAATAATAATAAAAAAAAATGGTATGGACAAAAACATTGGTTCCTTCAACTTCATATTTGGTAGCACAATCTTTAAAAAGAATAGCTGAAATCACGCACTTCCTATTGCCATGAATGAGTTTCTTGGTCCTCTCCACAGGCATTTTGGACCCCTCTTCCTTTGCCGTCTGCTCCAGGTCTCACAAATTTGAAAGGTGCCTCCTCCCAGTTGCTGCTTTGAGATCTCTCCACAGGTGTTCTATAAGATTTAGATCTGAACAGAACAGTCCAGCGCTTTGTCTTACACCATTTTCAGATGCTTTTTGCTGCATGCTCTGGGTCGCTGTCCTTCTGAAAGACCCAGTGACCTCTGATGGAGACCCAGCTTAATGACCATTACTGGGCCCCACATTGCACTCCAAAAGTCTTTGGTAGAATTAGAATTTCATGATGCTATGCACATATTCAAGGCATCTGGTGCCACAACCAGCAATGCAACCTCAAAACATGAACAAATCCCCTTCATGTTTGACCATAGGAACAGGACAATGCTGTCTTGTTTTGGTCTCATCTGTCCACAGGACATTTTCCCAGAAGGATTTTGGCTTCCTAAGTCTTCAGCCTTCACTGCAATCTTTCCTCATCAACTTTTCTCTTCCATCCACATCCAGAGGGATTAGCTACAGTGCCATGGGCTGCAAACTTCTTGATAATTTTTAGTATAGTGCAGGAACATTAACATCTCTGGGGATGGATTTGTAGCCTTGGTATTGTCTGTGCCTTTCTATAGTTTTGTTTCTCAAATCAGACAATTCTTTGCTCTTCTTTTGTTTTCACTGCTCAGTGTGGTGCACTAAGACACATATAACACAATCGACTCAACATTTCTCTATTTAAACTGGTTAAAACTATGATTTTAAATTAAAAGAGGTTTACCTTTGTGAAATCCAACTATGTCTTACAATTTCAAAAGAGTGGCAAAAACATTGTCCAGTCCATTTCAGAGTTTTGTGTGGAATAAGATCAGATTCTGCGTTTTTGTGGTTTTATTTTATTTTTTTTTGGCAAACAAAGGAAATATTCATGTGACTAACAAAGCATTTCAACAATATTCTGGAAGAATTTGTGCATTATCGTGACAAACTGCCATACTGACAATATTTGTAAAACATATTTGTATAATATTTGTTGGCCATGAGTGTCCATAAGCTGACACAAACCTCCATAAACATTTATAAATTCCAATAGGCCTTGTCTGTCATAAAAGCTGCTTTTGGCAACTTTTTTTTTTCTGACACTGGGTTCTTTGGGTGAAATCAACCAAAAACATCCAGTCAACAGGGTCCTGTGATCACTGATGATGGACTAGAGGGTGACCAACACAAACTGTGCAGCAACAGATAAGATATCGTCTCTGACTTTATATCTACAAGGTGAACCAACAAGGTAGGAGTGTCTTATAGAGTGGACAGTGAGTGGACACAGTGTTTAAAATCTTCAGCAGCACTGCTGTGTCTGATCCACTCGTACTAGCGTAACACACATTAACACACCACCACCACTGCAGTGCTGAGAATGATCCACCACCCAAATAGTACCTGCTCTGTGGTGGTCCTGAGGGTTCCTGACCTTTGACAAACGAGGTGAATGGGGGCTAACAAAGTATGCAGAGAAACAGTTGAACTACAGTCTGTAATTGTAGAACTACAAAGTGCACCTATATGATAAGTGGAGCTGATATAATGGACAGTGAGTGTAGATACAAGGTAGATGTACCTGATAAAGTGCTCAGTGAATGTATATCTCAGTGAAGTAATGCTTATGATGCTTAAATCTTATATAACAATAAATAAAGAGTGAAATGAAACTTGACCTTAGGGCCACAGAAAATGCTCACTTTTATTCAACCAACATGACTTGAAATGCCATGTCATACTGTCAGCACTACATCACTGTGACATACACTGAGCTACAATGTCTATATTAATTCACCTCAACATGAACGTAAAGTCAGAAAAAAATCAATGACGTACATGTTATGTCAATTTGACATCAAAGCTGGCAAATGAAACATTCAGAACAAATGGCATAAGTGGAATAAGTGTTTATAAATGTTTTTGTAGGTTCATGTCGGTTGTTATGAAAGGCTTATGTAGGTGTCATGTAGCTTTATGAGCACTCCCCTACATTTGTGTTACCAATGTTTTTATTATGACATGTATCAAGTTAGTCTCTCTCAAAACTTCCAAAGACATTTTCCAACCCTGCAATTTGGATTTAGTATTTGAAGCAGCTCAGCCTGAAACGCATATACAGAAGGAAATAAGTCAAAAGTGTTTTTTTTTAAAAAAGGGAAGGAAGAAATGCAGTGAAGAGTGAATATTCTAAATATAACCACAATATTGTAGCTAAGTCAAAAGATTAGAGGGTCTGAGATGGTGTGAGGCCTGCTGAGTGGAAGGGGGGAAAAAATCTGAACTCTATTGTGGGGAGGAAAGCAGAGGTGTAACGACTTTGAGCTGCTGAGGCACCATATCTAAGAGCGAGTGGCTTTGCTTGGATCTGCTCGCTTTCTTAAAAGCTATTTCCAGATTTGCAGCCCCCACTGAGAGTGATTTTCTGCCAGCCCACGGACCTAAAGTCACCCGCTCCCTCACGGGAGTGTATCCTTCCTCTGGAGGAAGACTGTGTGGAAGAGAGACGGAGAGAGAGCACAGGAGCGAGAGAGTTTGTCTTTGTTCATCGGGCTGAGTGCTCATGCTATACAACCAGAACTTCAATTACATTTTAATGGACTTGAGCCATGGCGAGAGCTCGAGAGCTCGAGAGCTCGAGAGCTCGAGAGAGAGAGACAGTCAGAGAGAGGAGAGAGAGAGGGAAAGAGAGTTATGCTGAATCATGAAGTGAGGTGCCAACATGGAACAGATGATTTATATACCTGAATGGTTATACAAGCAATAAACTATTTCAATATTAACAGAAGTAAATGGCTGCTGAACACTCGGTGGGTTACGCAAGGTGACACAGTAGAAAGTGGATAGCGTTATGAGCTGTCAATGTGCCACAGCAGACATTTCAGGCATTTTATGCCTCATACTTAATGTGCTTACCATAAGTATTACACTGTAAAACTATATGCCTTTCAGTCATAAAAACCACCAGGTGTTTTTTTTCTTTCCCTTGCAGTGTTTGCCAGCACTTCCTTCAGCTCTACATAAACATAAGACATATCCTTCTCATTGAGAGAGATACTGAACGTGAAGGACTATGAAGGCTTCCATCTTGCAAAGTTGATGAACAAGCAAATGTAGCACAGCACTCTGTGCACTGGAGCTAGCAGAATTGAGACACGTCTCAAAGACAGACAAGGATGAACACTGTAAAAAAGAAAAAAACACTGTCTGGGGTGGTGCATGGGTGCTCGGCATGCTGCGCGATTATTTCTCAGCCAGTCTCTGACTCATTATGGTGCGCCATAATGGAGAAAAACGAGAAACGTGTGGCAAGATTTACAAGATAATGGATGAGTAGCACTTTTTCACTGTGCTGCTCAATGATTAAATCAGGGCCTGGATAAATATTTACATTCATTTGAAATCAGATTAGGCCCCGTCAAGCTGGCTGGCAAGTGCAGGCTGCTGTCTGGGGACCGGGACGCCTCCGAATTCCTGATGAGCAGCGTCAGTTGCAGTTTTCTACATCACCATTTAAAAAAAAAAAGCCCTGTTCTAAACCTAATCTTGTCTCATTCTCATAAAAAATGATGCCTAGAGGTCAGTCTATGAGTGGGTGATTGTTAGCAATCTGTGCAGTCAGGTTTGGAATAGGGGAAGTTCCTCAGGGACTGACTCATGTGGAGAGACCTAAATGAAATCAAGCTCATTGTAGATTGGTCACTAGGGGCTGGGGAAAGTTAGAAGTTACTTTACATCTTGTCCACTCTTCACTTAGAGCATAATTCAAGCAGGCATGGCGGTGTGGAAGCAGCAGCTTTCACTGAAGAGGACTTGTCACTTTAATACAGTGCAGCTGCTGCACTGCAATGACAGCACAGCATTTGGGCAGCTTTGGTTGTTTGGAACACAGCATAAGACTGAGTGCCCATGTCTTCATGAAGAGGAAAGTTAGAGTGGCCCAGCTGTGGGACAGCTGGCAAAGTAACAGGGTTTTCCTATTAGAGACCTAGATAGCTGATGAAGTCATTCTATACATAGCGCTGTGAAGCCACTTGGCAGCCACATTAGTCCTTTGCCATACTGTAAAATGACTACTTATCTAAGGATGTCAACATTCAGAACTGCTGATTTGACAAAAAAAATCGCCAGATATGCCATGTGGTCCTACCTTTCCTTAATTTAAGCCTTGTTAAAGATGTATTTCATTGCCCTAACAGTCGTAAGAATAGCTGAAAACTATAACACAATGCTATGTAATACTGTAATCTAATACTATAATATAAAATATGCCATGTGGTCCTACCGTTTCCACTTTCGTGAGACTAACTAAAAAAGTATATTACAATACTACATAACACTACAATCTACTATTGTATTGTATTTATAATATACTATAATATTAAACTATAATACTCCTCCATTATTTCATAGAAATATTTCCCTTTTTTATTTTTATATTTATTTTCAGCAAAAATCAATGTGAGTCTATAGAGAAATGCATTACATTACAGAAAATCAGATGCCATTCTGTGGAGAAAGTACTGCTGGATCAGTGGCTAGAATAGGTTGATATGTATACCAGTGGTTTACTCTTAGTATCCTGCAATCAGCCACAAATTGCTCATTCTTGATAAAGCATCTCAAAAATAAAGGTTCCTAAATGGTTCTATGGTTCTAAGAAGAGTGTTTCATTGGTTTAGAATTTTTCTTACATTATGTGGAGGTTCTTTAAACTTTAAAAAGATATCCATGTTCACATTTATTTTTAAGAGTGTGCTTTTAAGTTGTGGTTTAACTTCTTTTCAGTGTAATATCATAACATAATTACATAACATAAAAAAGATCTGAGGCAAATAGTAAAAGTTTAATTGAGTGTGCTATTCCGAGGAGGAAAATAATGTTTAAAGCAGTTGCTTTGTGAAGTTAATTTGTGAAGAAGATGAAACGGTATTGAAAATATAGAGATCAGGCATTAGAAAGGGAGGTATGTGGATCAAATTTCAATGTGTGTGTGCCAACAGACAACACACACACACACACACACACACACACACACAGACACACACACACATTCAGTTGCACACACAATAAAGTGAAGCGAGTGTTTTATAGAGGTCCATAAAGCCCCAATGAGATGTTAGAAGATGAATAAATATGAGCTGGGTGTGGGGTGTATAGGCAGGTCATTGTAAAGGTGTTGGCACACAAGCAAAATATGCAGCACCTTCTTTCTTAAAAAAGCCTCGGAACTGTTCATCCAAAGTAAGCATGTAGATACCTGTTCATTCAAAGTTTGTTTTGAAATCAAGGGTATTAATAGGGAGTTGAATCCCCCTTTGCTGCAGTAACAGCCTCTATTCTTCTAGAAGACTTTACAATAGATGGTGAAACATTACTGTGAGGATTTGATTGCACTCAGGTACAAGAGCATTAGTGAGATCGATAGCAATTATCAATAACATTTAGAATATCAGGGATGATGTTATTAGACATCACTGCAACATTAGCAACAACATGTCTGTAAGGCAGGTGGAGAACTGCAGGCCCGGCAACCTTGATTGTAGGTGCACGTGCTGTACCAAACACTCCACAGCATGACCAATGAAAAACAAAAACTGCATGCGATTCTATATAACCATCTTTTCTGTAGGTGTGCTGATCATAACTTGTTTGTGTGACTCCAGTAGTGTGGAAATCTCAATGGAAAAGATGAAAATAGATAAAATATTGATATTAGAGATTTTAAATGATCGTGTTCATGCAAAGGGGATGGAAAAGGGGAGATGGTCATTTTACAAGGGGATGGTTTTTGTTATTTTATTTTTGACTGAGAGAAGGCCTGGAGATCTAGCCCTGGAGGTCAGGTACTTATGTTGGATGATTAGTTCTGGACCACAAACTAAACTCCAATTCATCCCAAAGGTATTGGACGAAGCTCCATCACTCCAGACAACACAGTTCCACTGCTCCACAGCACAATGCCGGGGACTTTATACCCCATGTCCCATTCTATTGGCAATATTTTTCTATAGAGAAGCTGGTTGCATCTTAAAGTCGCAGCAATTACTAATTTTGGACATTTTTCTTTCCCTTTGTACTGTTAGTGAGTAAGAATTACACTTGCAGTCGCTATGGAGTGAATCGGGTTTTCACTGTTTATTTACGGCCTCCAAGCATTCTGCTGCTTTCATTCGTGACAGATCCATTGGTTTGAATATTATGTTGATGGCTCACATGATAGGCTAAGGCCCATAGTTAAATGAATTTTACACTTCTTCTCCATGTAGCTCTTGAGCTGATAAAAAGGATAAATAATTTTTGGACAGATCAGCATTTGTCTTACTCTATGGCTCAAGTCCATTAAAATGTAATTGAAGTTCTGGTTGTATAGCATTCAGCACTCAGCTCGATGAACAAAGACAAACTCATTCTCTCTCTCTCTCTCCTCACACACACACATCACATCACATCACATTCTCATTCTCCCCTGGCTATGGGTTGGGCTTCCTGGTGGCCATCTTTAATGCAGAAATAAAATCTGATAAAATATTTTATGGCTCCTTGGTATCTCCTATCTTTTGCGGCTCAGCAGCTATATGAAGTGAGTGTCCCAGCATTGCCCTGAGCCATAGCACAGGTAAAGAGAATGGCAGGGAAGGCTTAGAATAGGATTAGGCATTAGCACATCATCTGTCATGTGAAATGTACCATTTCCAGCAGGCCTCCACTTTATACATTGGGGAGTGTCCACGTCCACTGCAGTTTTACTCTCTAAATAACACGTTCTTGTTTTTCTGCTCTTGAGCCAATGGGTTCGTTTACAATCCAATCAATAGTTAATTATTAGGGTAAAAGACATGAGAAGTCAATGGCAGTTCTTTTGTGCGCTGGTCATTTCTTTCTCCATGTTCATGATTGGCTTGTTTTGTGAGACATTCAGATAATCACATTAATGTCACTGAGCATGTATTTCCAGTTTGTTTCTTCAGCCACAGTCGGCTGTCGCAGTTCAGAGCAGCCATCAATGGCCCATCAAGGTAAGCTCCAGGGACAAAAACGCTGTATTTCAGCCCATGTTCTTCTGTATAATTGCACAAGCTTTATATCTGAGAATGACTTCCAGGTCTCTGCTGTAAATTTAAAATCTATACAGCATTGATGCGTATACAGTTTCATTAAATTGGTGCTATTGATCAGGGTCTCACTGTTGTTGCATAGTACTCAATAGCCATGTTTCCACTGCTCACTATGTTGAGTTTACTCGATTTAAAACTGTGCATCACTTACACATGAATACAATATATGACATCAACAATTTTGCCAAATGTGCCAATGAAATATATATCAATCATATAGAACTCATGCACATATGTCAGACATGTAAAGTTTATTTATATTGTTTTGTATGGACTTTTCCGGCCAATGACAGCTGGGATAGGCTCCAGCGACCCAGAAGGATAAACGGTTTAGATAATGTATGTATGTATGTATGTATGGACTTTGTGGTGACTGAACAGGCAATTGGTTGTTCTCAAATGATGAAGGACTCATGAATGGATGTATCATGAGGACTCCACTATGGGCATTCTTCTTTTCTATTTTGACCTTTTTATTAATTCTGTTTTGTTTGTTAATCTACTGTGTAATAAAGTTGGAACTTTTTTGCTATTTTGGAGTTTAGAGTATAGTTTAAAGTATAGAGGTCCTAGGGCTCCACCTCTCCTAGCTGGCATAGTCGTGCATGATTTTTTTTTACTCCTTATGTGACAGGTGTCACACGTACTTGAGTCAAGTAAGTGCACCATTTTCTTTTAGTGTTGAAATATCCAGTTTGAGTATAGTCTCGCAGAGCAAGATATTATCTAGAAACAAGAATGTCTGGGGGCAACCATGAAAAATTTTAGACTAAATGTGGATGGGAACAAACTGAATGTAAAATTTCTAATACAATCAAATATCTCATGAAGACAGAGCTCAAAGTAGGGGGCGATGGTGCGCTCATCAACACTGTCCATCAGACAACAAACCTGTTCTTAGCTCATGGATGTAACATAAGTTAGCATGACTGAAAAATCCCCCCAAAAAACTTCAATTATGCATATAGAAGTGTGTTGCCCGTGCTGAAAACACATCACATGTGGAATAAACTTTTATGCCAAAACACCTCTCTTACCTGAGTTCCTCTCTTCAAACAAATTATTTGAAGTGACTTCACGGAAATTACTTTGTGCATCATGCAAATTTCTGGAAAAACGAAATTGAACAGTATTCTTGAAACCTTATTTTGAAGAATATGCAATGGTAGCTAATGATAGCTTTTAACTAGCTAGTTTTTTTCGTACTGTCATTTGTGCTCCAGATGTTAAAAGATCATGGACTAGAAAGAATTTGGGGTTGGTTTTATTGAGGATATGCTCATTAGTGTCAAATTTGGCCACAGTCCAGCACCAAGGCTTCTTTAACGAGTTGTCCCCTATTTGTATTCCCATAATGAATTCACATCTGGCCCTGTGACACTAGTATGACAATTATGTCTGCAAAATTTCAGATAAAACACAGCTACTAACACCAGCACTGCTAACACCAAAAATGTAGGGGCAAAGGATACTCACAGCATATGTACATAGATTTCCCTGATTTGACATAACAGAGAAAATGCTGTTGCTATTATTTTAATACTAGAGGTGTATTGGAAAACTGTATTCATATAATTCTGTAAGCAAGCAAGCTAGTAGCATATTTATGGATTCAGAACTTTTGATTCTGCATTATGAGAGTGAACTTGCAGCTAATGTTGCTCACTGAACTGTAGCTGTATGACATGAACGGACAAAGATGGTAACAGTGGGCAATATGATTTACATTATCATTATTGTGTAAAAGTACATCACAATATGTATCTTTTCTATGTATTTTGTCAGTATTGATATGTATACACACATATACATATACACACACATATATATATATATATATATATATATATATAAATAAAATGTGGCTCTACTTTTGCTGGTGCGAATATTGCTCAATATTTAGATACATCATCCACCCTTAACAGTATTCATATGATAGAACGCTTGAAAAACCCACAATCTGACAGTGTACTCATCCAAATGACCTAAGTTAGCCTTTAAAAAACCTCAGTGCCCAGCTTGAGCTTATCCTCACTGTTAGTCCAAAATCGGCTCATATTTTAATCCTGTATGTCACCATACTGGAGATTAGCTCTTGATTGGCTCAGCGGTAAGAGGACTTCCTGTCTCAGCAGGAAGTGGAACCTCTCCTGCGTCTCTGAGATGTTCCTACATGCCTGTCATCAACATTGGCCCCTCCAGTCTCGCTGTGCTGATTAATCTCCTCTACTTTGAGTACTCTCTGTTGACGAGTGGTGCGTGTACTGTCTCCTGCAATGTTGAGGGAAATTTGATTGGGAACCCTGCATAGGCTGTTAAAGCCTCCGCTCAGTAGGGGGCAGTTTCCTCCTGTGGGTTCTGCCTCTTCCTCACTGGCTCATCGCAAAGCTGCCAATAGCTGGGATGGATTTATGGGTGGATAAATTGGGGTGCGCTGGTGCTGATAGTGTGGGGCACACTGGAGGCTGGCTGTATTGACAGGCTAATGCACTGATAATAATGGGGAGAAAAAGGCAAGAGGTCTGTTTGGCTTTGCTCTCTGTGGTGTGTCCAACAGATGTTCTGTAGCAGGAGGGGCACCAATTTTGATGTAAATAATATCAATTATATCTCTTTAAGTTCAACAATATTAACAATATAACATTTTTTCTTTCATAAACAGCCCATTCACTTACCAGAACCAGAATTACTGACAAAGAACAGATTTTTCTCAGTTTCTCATATAGATACATTTTGTTACAGCACGAGTTATAATATATACGTCAAGTTTCCAGGAGTAGTTAGCAGGTATTCCTATCTAGTATCTTCACTTATTAACACTAACATGGGCGCTGTGAAGAGTGGGCCTTTGCGACTTAAGGCTCAAATGTTTCAACATTTATTAAAACTGTGCACTTCCTAAACCACTACTCTCACTTTGAAAATGATATTATATCACAGCAAACCAAGTAGGCTCCTGAGTGGACATTAGTTTAGGTGCCTCTCTGACATCACACTGGGGCCCAAACTCATTTCACCCCTTGCCCCTACCACTTAGCCTTACCCCTCCGTTTTGTGCATTCACGCCTCGGGGTAGGGTGTCCTGATTTTTGTTGAGATAGAGGGGTAGGGCGAAGTGTTAGGGCTACATGGCCTTCCAAACGGAAGTTTTTCAGAAACACACTCCAAACAGAGTGTTATGAGAAACAAAGAAAAACTGGCAAGATGGCTGCACGAGCGACCAAAGAAACCCAGAACTGTGAATATTTTCTCCATTAAAGATTATGATAACCATTGTATTATCTTAGTTTCAGGTAGTTTCAATGTGTTATGGTCCTTTTCATCATAACAAGCATAAAAAATCGCTAGTAGTATGCTGATGTCTTGGTAGCTAGCTAGCTTTATTTCCTGTTCCACCTTAAAAGAGGCACCAGAATATAACTGCTGCACCATTTAAGGTGGAACAGGAAAATTTGAACAAAAAGCTAGCAAATAGTTGACTTTAGCTTCATATCATCGAAGAATTAGGGGTGGGCGACAATAAATAATTGTTGCATCCCCTGTTTTTGAAGGCATATGACACCCTAAATGTAAGGACCAGCAGTGAGGCTGCTGAACTAGAAGTTATACTGTTGAACAAGGGTAGGAGAGAGTAAAAGGAAAGTTAGTACAGAGCATTATTATTATTTACTCCCTCAGTGATACTAACATCATTCACTAAGAATCTTCACTGTAAGTAGGCTTTGTTAAACAGATTACCATTCTAGAAAATAATGAGCATTGCCTCTGGTGACTCTATGGGATTCACAATGTTATGATAACAGTAGTGTAGATTTATTTCCCCGCTCTGGATTACATACTACTAATGGCAGCTCTAGCTTAACATTTGAAGCGTATACGACATGCATGTAACATTTTTACTTTGTATGCTGCAGTTTTTTAGGAAATCCTTTAGAATCTTCTAGCACCTTCTGGTACATTTTTTTTCTGGTACATTTATTATTAATTGTTTTAACTGTAAATATTACTGAATGAGCCTGTTAGCCTATTAACTATCTGCTGGGCAGGTTGCTAAACAAAGACAGGTTCTTACACAGAGTAGTGTTTCAGGCCTTTTACTTCATACATACACAAAATTTGTTAGTGGGAATGTATGTGCATTCTTTGCTGTTCCACACCTTATTTGCATGCTAGAATAAGTTTCTCAACAATAAAGAAAGAAGTCAGTCTCCAGTGTCGACCCATGAGCAAGAAAGTGTTTCAGGTTTGTGTAGCTTAAGAATGATAGCTGTACTTGTAGCATAGCTATAACAACATGATATTAACGATTTGCTAAATTACAGTGAGAATGTCAACTAGCAAGCCAGCTAGCCAGCTAACATGATACCTGAAATCAAAGGATCTATGGTTAGTTGTAGCTATCTAATGTGTAAGAGTGTGGAATTTGTACAGCAGTTATTTCTAAGTTACTTCTATTAACTAATTTACATTTATTTGCCAGCTTGTCATCAATACAGGTGAACATGTGACATAAATGTGGCATAGATAAAGAACAGAGCAACAGAACCGTCTTATGCTGTCTTGTCAGAAACATTATATCTGTGAGATGAGCGCATATGAAGATGAGCACCACCACCACAATGTTGTATTTACTTGTGGGAAACTCAGAGTTTCTGAGTTTGGGGTTGTTAACAAAAAAGCAATGGTAGCCACTGATTGTTGTATTGTAAACTGGTTGTATTCCAGTTATTCAGCAGCCACAAATGAGCATTGAAGGCTAAAATCCTGCACATGCAAAAATACAAATATAAGCATATGCTATGTGATGCTTCTAACTGCATAAAACATTATGCCTCTCACAAGGATCTTCTGCACTTCACTTGCAGTTATGCAAAATAAACATACTTTCTTTAATGACAGAAAACTGAAACTAGGCAAAGAGGCATTATTTCCAGTAGCAGGTCTTAAGTAGGAACTTCTGAGGAGGATTTAAAGACAGCAATAGAAACTGCACATTAAGGGAGTGAAGAGAAAGGGTGAGCTGTGTGCACACTCTAACCTGCATCATTATTTGTATTTTTACATTCTTTTAAGCATTTTGATCAGTCTGTTCCCAGATTTGTCTATGTAAAATGTACTGTTCAAACAACAACTGTACAATGATTAAGACTACTATAACCATTTATCATACCTTTATATTTACAGTTTTTTTGTATATATATTTCTTTTTCATAATGTAGATCAATCAGTGTTACAGGTTCATAAACATGTTTCATATACAAAACTGACTCCTGGGCTAAGCCCTGGATGTCTGTTGACCCTAGCAACGTCTCCCTCTATTACATCCACTATTATAGCAGTGTCACTGCTAAGCTGAGAATGGTCCACCACTCAAATAATATCAGTGGTGGTCTTATGGCGGTCCTTTTCCATTGATGGATGGGTAAGAGAGTCATTGATTAATAGTGCTGCAGCAGATTAGTAGTAGTAGTCAGTAACTGTGAACCTCCATTTTGCTCCTATGTGGGAGATAACATGTGATAACAAGGCCAATGATTGTCCTGCAGAAAGTAGACCACCCTCCACCGCCTCACTTAACTCTAATGCATCTGATCCAGCCAGTCAAGGTCTTCAGAGGAAGTTAATTACATAAAGCAGGTGTTGCTGATTGTGGTTGTAACTAGACACCACAGGAAAATAGATCTCCACGAGCAGGGTTGGTGACCACTGCTATAAGTGATCACTGATTTATAGACTACTTTATACTGGGAGATGGTGATGGAGATTTTTTGCATTTTTTCGGATTTTTTTTTTAAAGATCGTTTTGATTTCCTGAAATCAGGCAGAAAGATTTAGATCTAGCATGAATTTAACTTTTTAATACAAAAACAACATTTAAAAAATTCTGTCCCATAGTTTAATGTCACTACCGAAGCACACAGAGTTTTTTAAAATGGATCGTTCCAGTCCTAAAATCTGACTGGCTGAGCCAAGTTCAGCTTACATGCTTCAGATGTTTGTGTTTCAGTCAGAAGTAGCGTCAAACCCAGGCTAAATCCCAAATGGCTCCGTACTCCCTAGCTAAATAGTGTGCTAGGTACGAAAGTTTAGAAATTCTAGCCTCTACAGCCAAATAGTGCACCGTTTGTCGAGTATGGATGTGGCTTGGTCCCAAATGACTATTTCTTAGCTGTATTGTGCATAGTTGGGGTGCAGGATCCAGTATTTAAATAATTCGTACGTAGTGCACTATTTAGGGAGCAGGGAGCCATTTCAGATTCAGCCCCAGCATGAGAAGAGGGGCGCCGCTGGATTGGTACTGTATAAGATTTGCGGTGGTAATCTGGTGACCGAAAAGGATGAAAGTTTTTGCATTAAACAGTGCTGTGTTGTCATATGCTCATTGTTATATAACAAAAACGTAAAAAAATCATGAATTGACTGCAATATACAGCGATGGGGTGACTGAACATTCTCCTCATTCAGCAGTCCGTGGTTGGCAATGATGTCGTACTGTAAAGGAACTACATTTCTTGCAGAATATATGTTTGTCAATTATTATTAATATTATCTTAAATTATTTTCTGAAAAGTTGTGTATTTTATCATATTTTATGTTGGCTGCTGTTTTATAAAAGCAATAAAAAACTTGAGGCTGTTCGTTACTGCAATTTTGCGTTGTTACTCCGCTACATGGTGTACTTCAGAACACTCTCCCCGTGATAAATTTGCACTAACCCATGGCCCTTTCGTGGCTTATTGCTTATTATTCCAATAGGTGGAGCCATATTTTAGAGCAGGAAGTGGGGCTGCATCCCTGTCCCTCATGACAACATGGTGAGCAGTTAGATCACATTTTTTTTTAAAGTAAATGTGTAAAGTAAAAGTCTGAAAATCAGGGTGTAACAGTGAGCATTGCCACTAACAAAAGAAGTTTTCTGCAATTAAGCAACTGTATGAAAAATATTATGATTCTTTGTTTACAACTGTTTAAAACTGTGTTGGCTAGTCATGTACTGGTCAAAATTAGCTAAAACTGTCACTACCAAAACACTTAGCAAAGTTTCAGTAGTGTTATGATTGTTTTGGTAGTGACAACATGAGAAGTTCAATCATGAGTTTTAATAAAAGAAACCTAATTAAGTTATAGGGTCACTCAAAACAAACGCATTTTATTCTAAAGCCCAAGTCCAAATGTGTTTTAAACCATGTATAGTATATATGGGAAGTGTCTGTGTGAAGGAATATCACACATACTATGACATTCACAGCTATTTCAGGTTGTAGACTAATGTATTATTGTCTACAACCTAAATTACTGTCATCGATCGGCCTACTGTATTTTAAGCATGACGTTTTTTTGCAGTTATGAATATCTAATGTTAGCAGTGTTACACAGAGAAATCCAGTGTTAGTACAAATACATGACATCTGAAAGCTTCACAAAATGCTGCAAATCCAAAACCTATACATTTGTAGCCATGCAATCTCTTTAAAATGTTTAAAAGATACAAAAGTAATGAGGTTTTTGAATAATATATTGTTCTGTAGGCAAAAGTGACTGTAAGATCAACTGCAGGTGCAAAATATAATAATATTTTTAGCACTGAGAATTTAATAACTGAAGTAACAGGAATGTGGGCTGTGCATTGTTGTACCATGGCAAATCTCTGCTCAGCTAACCAAGATTAGTCACTGCCAAATTGCTACTGTGCACAGTGGGAGAATTCCAGCACATGTGTCTGTGTTGTCTTTTTCAGAGAACCATTCTTCTTTCCATGTATAAACGTCTTGACATCTCAACCTGGAGTTGTGTCTCTTCTTGCATGATGCACACTTTAACATGAGATCCGCAAAGATACAGAGGCACAGTCTTGTCCTTGGAAGCTATTTCACACTGGGACATTATTAGGAATGGCACACCCAGTAAAAGCCAACCAATCACAGCAGTGTTATTTGCCATCCATGGCTGAGGAACACAAAACCAACACAACTGGCACAACCCGCACCGAGAACAGAGAGAGATAACAGGAAATATCTGTCCTTTGTTGCACTGTAAAAATGATTTTGTTATTCAGCCTAAACAATGTAACATGAAGTAACGAACAGTTTAACCAGCTTTATCCAATTCAGATGCATGCTTTGATTAACAGTAGGGCTAAATAAGAATAACAGTTCAGTTGAATCATCCAAGTCCTGCAAACATTTCAAATCAACTTCTGCCCTGTTCATTTTTTAAAGTGTGGGTCAGTGTGACCTTGATAAAAAACATTATTTGTCATAATGGGAAACTGTAAAAATCACATTTGTCAGTACAAATATAACAAAAAGCACTGTTTCAAAATCAAAATAAACATTGATTTTTATGGTAGAACCTCAGCAAATGTGTGATTAAGTCATTGAAGTTGGTCTCCCTCTGACCAAACACACAGGACAGGGGTAAAAAGTGAGGGTAACAAAACAAAACTTGCATGATTTTGGCTGGTAACATCCTGTGGCATAAAAGAACTCAGTGAGATCTGCAGTTAGGACTGAAAAATGCACCACAATGCAGCAACTCAAATGCACTGGAAAGTGAACGTCTAAGGATGATAAAATGTCTTACTTAAGTTGTCAGTGAGCTAATCTGATATCTACAGTCATGTGAAGATGTAAATACACCCTAACATATTTGGACATACTGATAATTGGTCTGAAATTCAAACAATGTTGATAGATAAAGGCAATATCATTTAACAAGTGACACTTTCATCCTTTATATAACAAATAAACAGAAATGCAATTTTCTTCTGTGAAAAAGTAAGTATGCCCTTACATATACCACTATGTCAAACATGTCAAATTGAAATTAGGTGCACCCTAACAGGTGCGAAAAAGAATATTTTGGAGATACTTGTCTTATTACAACCTCAAATATCTGGTCTGGTTTGCTCTTTGTTATTCGAGTGTGTGTTTCCATCATGCCAAGATCAAAACAGCTCTCCGAGGCTTTCAGAAAGAAAGTTGTAGGTGCCTATGAGTCTGGGAAAGGGTTTAAGAAGATTTCCAAACTATTGGAAATCAATCATTCCACTGTCTGGAAGACAATCTAAAAGTGGAGAAGATTTAAAACCACTGCCAACTTGTCCTGGCCAGCTAATTTGACCAGACAACAGACCATAAGATGTTAAAACTGGAAGATGCTTAGTCTCTAAGAACACCAAAGGATCTGCCTGGTAGCTCTTCCCACTGTTGATGTCAAAGAGCATGTATCTAGCGTTAGAATGAGATTGCATTTGCTGTCTAAAATGAACAATGGGGCAAGACTAAACTTTGCTAATCAATATTTCAGGACTTCTGGAATAATGTGATATGGACAGATGAGTCAATGATAGAGCTGATTGGCCACAGTACCAGAAGCCATGTCTGGGAAAAACCAAAGATGGCATTTGATCAGAAAACCCTCAGACCAACTATAAAGCATGATGGTGGAAATGTTTTGGTTTGGGGCTGCTTTGCTGCCTCAGGTCCCGGCCATCTTCAAACATAGAATCAACTATGAATTCTCTTTCATATCAGAGTGCGCTTGAGGAGAATGCGAGACCATCTGCCAAAAGGTTAAAGTTAAAGAAGAGGACCTTCCAACAGGATAATGATCCCAAACATACAAGTAAATAGACCAAGGAATGTCTCAAAAGGAAGAAGTGGAGGGTTATGGAATTCACTCTGTAAAAGACTGCGTGGGCAAATAGTGCAACAATTCAAGAATAACATAAAATAGCAAAGAACTTGGGAATTTCATCATCCAGAGGAATCTCTGTATGCAAGGGACAGGGCCGAAATCCAGTATTGGCTGGCTGTAGGCTCTCAGGTGGCACTGCACTAAAAATAGATATGATGTTATAGTGTATATCACTGCACAGACGCAGGAACACTTCCGAAAACCACTGTCTGTGAAGACAGTTTGTCACTGCATGCACACATGCAGGTTAAAACTGTAACCATATATAAACAAGATCCAGAAACACCTCCACCATCTCTAAGCCCAAACTTATTTAAGATGGACTGAGGTGAAATGTAAAAGTGTCCTGCGGTCTGTCAAATCCACACTTCAAAATTTCCTCTGGGCTAAAAAGAGAGGGACAATGCGGCTTGTTATCAACGCACAGTTCAAAAGCCAGCATCTGTTATGGTATGGGGGTGCATTAGTACACAAGGCATGGCTGATCTGCACATCTGTGAAGGCACCATTAATGCTGAACAATATATGCATGTTTTGGCACCATATGCTGCCATCCAGACAACAACTTTTTCAGGGAAAGCCTTGCTTATTTCAGCAAGACGATGTCAAGCCACATTCTGCATGTATTACAACAGCATGGCTCCGTAGTTAAAGAGTCTGGGTGCTGAACTGGCCTGCCAGCAGTCCAGACCTGTCACCCATTGAAAATATTTGGGCATTATAAAATGAAAAATATGACAAAGGAAACACTGAATTGTTGAACAGCTGAAATTCTGTATCAAGCAAGAATGGATATATATTTCACTTTCAAAACTACAGCAATTGATTTCCTCAGTTTCCAAATGCTTACAGAGTGTTGTTAAAAGAAGAGGTAATGCAATAGAGTGGTAAACATGCTCCTGTCCCAAATTTTTTGAAACACATTGCTGACATCATAGTCAAAATGAGCATATATTTTTCAAAAAAACAAAACAATTTCTGAATGTCAACATTTGATATGTTGTCTTTGTACTATTTTGAATTAAATATAGTGTTTAAATGATTTGCACATCTTTGCATTCTGTTTTAATTTACACTTTGCAGAGTCCCAACTTTTTTGGAAATTAGATTGTAATGCTTTCTTACAGTAAAGTGATTGGCGGAAAACAGTAAAAAGGATATATTTTAGTGAACAGGAAATAATTCATTTGAGAAACAAAGTAAACTCCTCATTTCTTCATTGATCCTTCTATTAATCAGGGCCTGTTCTGCACAAATTGCTTCGTTTACGGAATGTACTTCCTTCTAGGGAGGTTGCCAGGTGCTCGCCCAGCTCTGGACCGCTGACCTACTTTTCCATTCACAGAGAAAATTGCTGTGCTCTGGAGGGAAAAAATGCATTTAAGCTCAATGAGACTAATCTCTTATTAGCACACATCAACATATTAGTAATACACCATTTACACCAGTATTATCAGCTTTATTCAGCTACACACCTGATATATTGAGTGTTTAAAAGCTCCAAACCCTCTAGCCCTACCAAACTGCTCCATAATTTCTATTGCCTTTTCCTTTGTGTCTAACCCCCTTTTTTTCAACTGCTGAGCTGGTCATTGCTCAGCATAAATTCCCTGATAAAGGCAGCCGTAAAAGGCTTTGCTAGCTTCTGTCCAAATTCTCCCACACCATCTGAAAGGCTGTTTGAAACTCAAAGAACAAAAGGAGACAAATTCCCTCCAGAAGGAAGGAAGTATTAGAGACTTCAGAGAGCCCTGATTAATCCTTTTTGTGTAATAACATATATATCTCAAACTTATGAATATGTTGATATTATTGTACGTCTTTTATATGAATGTTGAAATTAAGCATTATCTTTGAAGTATGGATGTACACACAGGGATTTTGCACTTTCTCCTATTTCACAAATTCCTAGTAAATTAACAAGGCTAGGAAATGTTGTCCAAATGACCTCGACATGCAAGTCCTTTTCTATAAACTGGTTGGATAAGCTTTACAGCAGGGCTGCCCAAAGCTGACCCATGAGGAGTTTGATTTGGTTAACCTCACCATCTTACCCAATGAAAGAACAAATACATTTTTATATAATATGTAACCTAATAAATTCTTATTTTTCATTCAAAATTGTATTTTTTTAACTACAGCGTAGTGTTGTAAAAATTGATTTGAAACCTCTCTCTCTTTATTTGTACACTGCTTTCTCTTACATACGAAAGATCACATTGTTCCATTCTCCGAAAGTTTTGATTAGCTACAACAAGATAGTAGCATAGCATTTTGAACTGGAAACTCAATTTTATGTAACGAATCTAATATCCAACCTAATTTTCCCACCCCTCATCATCACACCCCTCATTCGCAGTTCACTGAGCCTTTCTCTTTCTTGCCCCTCTGAACATGCAAATGGTAGCCTGCCACAAACGTTGCACTTCAGCCCTTCAAGACAAAATGTTTGGGCACCCTCCACTTTACAGAATGCTGGGAAAAAAACTCATTCAACATCATGAGAAAGTTATAGCACACTTTTTGGGCAAAATACAGTGTGTTGTAAATTTTGAAATCATGTTTATATTGTTTATATGTGAAAGGTCACATTGTTAGAATAGATTATTAGATGAATATAGCTGATGGGTTTCAGTGCAAAAAGAAAATTATAGACCTCTTTCTAAAATGTTTTTTCATGATGTACATTGTTGGGAGTGGACTTTACACATACAAGAAATATCAAAGCTATATTATTAATACAACCTTTATTAGAGAAAAATGTTTTCCATTGTACGTCAGCTGTTATTCTTTTCAAAAACTTGTTATATTTAAAAATGTTACAAATGGATATGCAGCATTTTGGGAAAAAAAAAAAACTTTTGTTTTGATCAGCTACAACAACACAGTCAGTAGTGTAGCATTTTAAATATTTTAAATAATTGTAATTTTATGTAATGGGATTTTGTCCAACGTTCTAGAAAGCTGATCTAGCTTTCACAACAGCTCCTACTAAAGAAACACATTTGTGGGCGTAGCATAGACAGATCAGTTGAATTTGAAAAGTCATAGTGAAAGATCCTCTTCCATTAATCCTTAATCTCTTCCAAGTGAGTATTATTTTATCCTCTAAATTGTATTATATGTATATGGCTTAAATTGGTTTTATTTTGGGAAACATAGTAAAAACATTTTTTCGTTTTCTATAGTTAATATAGTTGCTTCCTAAGGATGCATAAGCCTTGGAATAACCCAGCTATTCAGCATTCACATGGTCAGGAAGTGTGAGTGTCGTTCCTTCCTTCTTTTTCAAGTGTTCGTTTTTTCATTGTTTTGGGGCCAGAGGCTATTAAGTGTGGTTTCTCTGGCAGCCATCACCTCTTCCTGAATCCTGTGAGAGACCACAGCTTTGTGCCACATCTCACTTCGGACAAATCCCACCCCTCGTCATTACACCCCTCATCAGCAGTTCATTGAGCCTTTCTCTTCTTGGAACCTCTGAACATGAACAGCAGGGCATACTCCTCTCTTCTAAAACAGAGCCTCTCCTCTAATGATCAGACAAACAAGGCTTCTTTAGCCTGTTGACGTCAATCCTTCTTTTTCCTTTTTCTTTCCCATCAGCCCCCATAACTACTTTCCTGTTTGGTTACAGTTTTATCCCTGTTAGACTTCAGCAGGTGCAACTAATTAACAGAGAGAGCGAGAGAGAGAGAGAGAGAGAGAGTAAGCAAGCACATTCTCAGAAAGAAAGTGTTTTTTGTGCACAACTTTGCAACATATTTAAAGAAACTATCAGGAAACTGATTGTGTTTTTTTATGTGCCTATTTTTATGTGGCAAGTCCATAAGCAAATATTTTTAATAATTATTTTTCCATCATCTCATTTCACTTTGTAGAGTTCAACATTATCTGTATGTCATATACCTGGAACAAAAACATCAATGGAATGTGTATTAAATCATGAACACAGCAACTGTAGGCTTAATTACTATGTTATTATGATATTTAGTTATGCTCTAATAGCCTATATCAATCTGTCGATGTCTACATGTGTACTGTACCAGCTCTGTATGTAACAAAAATGATGAAAGTTGACAAATTAACCTACCAATCAAGTGTCACATGAGTAAACAGATGGTCAGGCCTGACCACATGGACTTAACATGTTTAAAATTAATATTTTGTGATGTTTAAATATGGTCCGTGCAAAGTGATCTTTTAAGAACTGAACTCAAAGACTTTGGAGCCACTTTTTCATGATTATTTTTAAGTCCTGTTTTGCTCCTGCATCACATTTTATGACAGAGCTCCAACATTAATCAAACAGACGGAAACAGTCCTCTTCCATTACCTCAATTAACTTCTCATAGGAGCAGCTTCTCAGCAGTCAGGGGTCATTTACTACAGCCTAATGATGATAAGTGACTAATCCATCACGGTGACCTTTATTTACCTCCGGTACGGGGAAAAGAGAAGGGTACACTGGGCCGTTATCCACTCAGCCGCTTTTCTTCTTCTTCTTCTTCTCCGCACAGGTACGCAAGAAGAATTCAACTAAATGTCAGGTCGTATTAATTGGCTCTGGAGACATTTTTTCAATAGTCGCATAACTATGATTTCACTTGTGCACACACGGCTCTCAAGGTCATAGCATTTTACATTATTACGCTTTATTATCTCAGATCACTGAAGGAACTGTGTACTGTTCAAATTGAAAATCGGGCTGCGTTGTCTGGCTTTAAAGAAATAGCTCTTGGTGAAAACACTAGGGGGTCTCACAATGGCAGCATTTTTCAAAATCCAGACGTATGGTTTGTTTTCTCCGTTCCGCTGCAAAATGACTGTATTTCAAAGAGACAGAACTTGGTAAATGGATCCGAATTCATTTGCAGGGGTAGATAATTCTGAACAAAAGTAGTCACACAGGTGAATAATAATGTCACCATAACACTAAGATAGAGCTTTGAAGTGAAATGGTGGAGCAGGCTTTGACCCTCTACAGCTCTAATGGATGAGGGCTAAAGGCCTGGAGCACACTAAAGCCAGACCTTCTGTGCCAAGAGCTCATTTTCCAGACACATATTAAGCCTATTCTTGGACTAAATTACACTGTCAACAGGGACTGTCCATTGAAATCCTGTTGACTTCAGGATCGGGCCTATTTGCAGTCCTAAAAAAGAGCAACGGCAGACGCACATGGGAATGATGTGTCTGGTGGGTGGACAAAAGCATTTACAGTGTTCAGCTCTGATGGCAGAATAGAGGTTAGATCAGCCTGATTGAGTGCCTGTGCCACTGAAGGACATTTAAAAGTCATCACCTGCGTCCCCTCTGCTGCTCGCCCTCTGCCTGCTGCTCCTGATGGGACTTAAGAAGTCATTTCAGGGTGCAATTCATGTTTGATGACTTTATTGATTTTCCTTTTACCCTCTCCCTCTCCTTCCTCTTCTTTCCCATTGGTATGGGCCTCCACTGAGTGAAATGTACCTACAGTTACCGCTCTGCTGAAGCTTCACTTCACTGAATGCTAAATTATAAACCAGGAGTGAAGCAGGGAAGATAATGTAAGGAAATAATTAACCTGATGCAAACATGCTGAGTGCTTTAAATACGTATGGCCATCACCTACGCTATTAAAACTATAGGTGCTAAGAAGAATTCTTTGGAGCGAAGCCACAGAACATTGGACATTTGTCACAGCAGACACTTACACAGAGTTCCTTACAGTCCTGATGTTACTAATGAACTAAAGGGGCTGTCCACTTATTTTGTTAATCTGTTTATGTTTTAAGCTGTAAAGTTCTGCATAAATGTACTATTGACTATCAAATAAAGAACAATGTTGGCCATTTTATTTAAGAGATTTTTGCACTTTCATGTTTCCTCAGTTGGATTTGAGTTGGGCAGGACTATATTGATGCTCAAGTCAAGTGATCCCTCAAACCAATCAGAATTATGGTTTATTTTCTACTCCACACAAACCAAAATCTCTTCAATTGTGCTTGGCTGACTACCATTGAGTCAACCAGCTAGCATTATAAAAACACCTCCTTACTGGGGTAAAATCACTGTAATGCATGGCTTTCATGAAACAAAAAATGTGTGTCAGTTCCACAATCTTATTTTGTAGCCACTCCTGGTTGGATGTAACTTAATATATCAAACAGATTCAAAGACTGACTTAGAAAAAGAGTTGAAAAAAGCTTAGGGTTGTATATGTAGCTGAGGCTACACTACTGTTGATGACTATGCAGCCTGAAATGCCCACAAAGTCCTCATCAGACATGTTTTTACTCTATTTGAAAAATTGTTTAGGATTTAAGACCAGGACGAAAACCCCTACTACATAAGAACCACAACTATGGTTGCCTTGGTTTCTTTACAGAACCTTTCAGTGGGTGGTTCTTCAAAGAAACTTGTTTGCAAAGTGTGAATGAGCTTTTTAAAGTTTTAAGAACCTCCACAAAAAGTAATGGTTCTCTACTAATGTTTTTCAGTTTCTTTGAAATATATGACCAAAAACCGTTGCAAAACATATTAAGGGCCCACGGATTTACATTAGGTGTATGTATGCAAAGCAGTATCAGTGGGGAATTCTCTGTTGGAAAACCTTTTGAACTATAGTAAAAGTTCACTTATAGAAGATTTTACTGTCTATGGGAAGAAAGCATTATCACATCTCACCTGCATTACAGCTTAATTGATTTTGCTGACCAAATCCTTCAGAACAAGTACATTTCTTTGTAATTTATCGTGTTAAATGGTGTGTGTATTGCAGCCCCACATGTTTTTGTTGAAAGCAGGGCCAGGTTGAATGACAAATCTAATGGAAGCGAGCACCACAATGCCATAAATGAACCTCATTCCACACTGGTAACTCAGCCTTAATCCAAGTGCGACCACAGCCATGTCTGATGCTTTAATGAATTTTGCAGTCACAGTGATTGTTCACTCTCTCTCATCTCTCCTCAGGGGTTTGCTATTACATGCAATCTTATGTGAATGACAGCTAAATGGAGCCCTCTTATGCATACCCAACAAGTGAAAACACACACACACACACATAAAAATGTATCCATGTATATGTACATATGTGCGTACATGATTTATATATGTGTGTATGTGTGTATATATATATATATATATATATATATATATACACATACATATATATATATATATATACACACACACACACATACACACACACACTTACCCGTTACATTGTCTGTTCATGTTCAATTAAACTTGTAAGAGGCAATTGAGTGCAATCAGGCTGTGAGTCAGCCCTCCACCGAAGAGGCGGCACAAAGCAGGAGGATGAGCACAATGACCCTGCAGAGAGCCAGGCAAGCCCCCTGCTCGTCTCTCACTGACGCTCAAACTGCCTTTTGGTTTTCAACATCATTAGTGAAGCAAAAATAGAATTTTTTGGCTATATCTAATGTGAGAATGCTGGCAATTGTTCTGGATTTACCACCTAAAATAGTAGGTATTTTACAACAGGTATAACACAACAAAGTCTGAGGATGCTATTTTTAATATTTACCAACTATGTGCTTTTGTCATCTACATAATACACTGTAGACAGACCCATGATAAAAATCTCAATGAGCACTGAAATTAAATGGGTAGTGTCTTGTTGATGCACCTGACAAGAGTGTGAAAATGAAAATGCATAGTCCAACCCCACACCAAACTGGGTAACACTATACCGTAGGGCAGTATTCATAAGACTACATGAAACTTACATAAGCCATTCATGACAACTGACACAGACCTACAGCTATCAGCATTATGCCATTGTGATAGACACTAAGCTACAAAATCAGTTGTTATAGTGTATGTCCAAAAGTCACAAAAAGGAATATAACCCAATGAAAGAAGAAAAAAAAAAACGGTTATCTGCCATTAAAGTTGACAAAAGCAGCCTTTATGACAGACAGTGCTTATGGGCATAAGTCTCTTAAAATGCTTACGTAGGTTTAAGTCAATTGTTATGACAAGCTTACGTAGGTGTCATTTTGCCCTATGAACACTGCCCCACACATAACAACAGTAATAACTCAATTACTACAACCTCTTACACCAACCTATGACTCTAACCAACCATACTCTGAATGTCATTGTCCAGACTGTCTATTGTAGCTGGTACCTATAACATTGTTTTTCAAACCTTGTTCTTGGGGCTCCCCAGTTGGTCCACATGTTTATTTTAACTTAGCTCCCAACACACCTAAATCAAGCCATTAAAATCTCTAGGGTAGAACAAAAATGTGGACTGTTTGGTGGACCCAGAGGTTTGGATTGAAAAACAATGACCTAGACCTTGCCATTTAGCTGGTTATCCAACTATTATACAAAGGAAGCTCGGAGAAGAAGCCCCACTTAATGATAACGTTAACTTACTGTAAAATTAAACAATATTTTACATCAGTTTAGTATGTTCAGTATGATATATAATCCAACAAACAGTTAGATGGAATAAACTGGAGCAGCAGCCAATTTTGTTTTATAGGACAAAAATAAAAAATCTTAATCTTATAAAGGGGCATCTTGTCCCACTACTGGGACAATCTGTCCCTCCACTCAGGGTAAGAATAACAAATAATAGAGAATATATCATTTATTATCAAATTACTTCTTATTAAATTCTTCAAATGTGTTATTACGCCCAAGTAAAACCTCAAATAAATATCCTTTTTTTAATTCAAATCAAGGGCCTTGATTCGCTCATTTCTTAATGATAATCATTATAATGAGCACTATAATCACTATAATCATATTTTCATTATAATGAAAATCGAAAAGTCAATGGATTAGTCCCTAACTACTCCTCCTTAATCACATATTTATAAAAATACACGATTTGTACAGCCCAAATGCAAACAATCACAATAATTCAATGTGAAATCTCAGATCAGTTAATTTTAAAAAAAGATTCCATGAGAATAAATCCCAGGAGTGCCATCATGAAGATGACATTTCAGAATTAGTTAGTGCACAGTCACTCAGTAATGTGTTGAGACTAGAATTGACCTCATCATTAGGTCAGCAGAGACAATAAGAAGTGGGGGAGGGAGTAGTGAGGTGGGGTAACTTAATCTGGAGGCTTTATTCCCTGTGTTACCCTAATTTGTTGTCCAGAGTGGCAGGTCTCCATAATACCTCTGCCTGATCAGACAACCAAATGATTCCTGCACACCAAGACTTAAAACTCGCTGATAGATTAACTAATGCTGGCAAACCAGCCAGGTTGGTTCTCAAACCCTTAGTTTGAGTGCATGAACAGATGATCTGTGAAGTTTCCTTTCATTAAATGAAGTTGATCTTAACAATGTTCTAATCTCTAAATTTACAGTGAACCACTGTAATATCATTTGCTTTTCCCAGTTCTGAAATAAATGCATTCTGATTAGATATGGACAGCTGTTTCTGGCTTATTCATGAACTGTTGCTTGACTTGCTATCTGCAACTGTCTCCCATACTTTTTGATGAAACAGTAATGGGGCCCTACAAGCTCTCAAAGTTAACAGTGTAGTAGTGGTAATACTGCACATGCTCTAAAATCATTAAGAAACCAGTGGACCACGCTTTGCCACAGAAATTAAACTGAAGAGCTAATTAAGAATATTTGAGCAGATGACAGAAAAAGACAAACTACAACTGATTAGGTTTACTTTTTCAACTCATAAAGTCACTCTTTGTTGTGTGGGAAGGCACCCCGCTTTGTTAAATCTGTATTTGCATAAATGACTTCTTGTAACAGTTGGTGATGATTAGGCAAGAGGTTCTGCAAACTTTTTAAAAAAGTTATTCAAGCTTGCACATCTCATTTACAAAAAAACACTTTTTTCACAAATGAATAATCTGTTATTAGCATGTGGACCACATTCTGCCTAGGCGTTGCTGATTGAAGGGCCAGAATATGTCTGAATAAAGTACTCTACTTTTCAGTACTTCTTTCAAATCATCCATCCATCCATCTGTCCATCCATCCGTCCGTCCGTCCATCCATCCGGTCGGCAACGTGGAACTCTCTTACTGCCCTGCCGCAGCTCCACAGCAGAATTCGATTTTTAGGTAAATATAAAATAATAATCCTCTGCAGTAAAAGGAAAGCTCTGCTGAACCTTCTGAAACAGTTTTAACAATAATGGGTCTTAAATGTTAGAGTTAATGTATAACTGCTAATTCACCCTTTAACCCTGAAGATTGGTTTGCAGACTGCTGGTCACAATAGCAACGCAGACAACAATCTCACCTACCGTTTAATCTGCAACAAGAAACTGTCAAACACTAAAAAGCCATGAGGCTGAAGTCAGTTTCTTGTTCAAATTGTCCCATTCCACCTTAAATGGTGCAGCAGTTATGTTCTGGCACCTCAGGCACCATTTAAAGTAGAACAAGAAAAGTCAAACAAGCAGCTGGCAAATGAGAAGTTGACTACAGCCTCATAAAAAGTCAAACATTGTGAGACATTTTACAAGAAACTTTCCTGCCAGAGATGTGAGAAAAGCAGCTATAGCTGAGCTAAAGCTTAAAGCAGAGCAAAGTAAGTCTGTGTTTTCATTTATGTTATTTCTTTAGCCTATACTGGTACATTAGCATGTACTGAGACACATTTACAGCCAAGATGGTAAATAATTGTGGCTTCCAAGGTGGTTTGATTTTTGTTGAAAGGATTAAATGGCTCTTCTTAACATTTGGGTTGCCGACCCCTGATCTATAACACACACACACACACATACACACACATTCATGGTCACCATCCTCACTGAATACTCTATTCCCAATATATACATGCATTTTAATGTGGGTCTCAGTCCATCGACTTTGCCAGACAGTATCCACAATTATTTCCAATTATCCATCACCTACTAAAGAACATCCCATTAACACCATCATTACCACTTTTGAGTCACATTTGATGGTCGACACTGATACTGTTTGTTGGTCTGAAGGCTGAGTATGATGGCTGTCATTTGGAAGCTTCTTGATTTACTTCATAATCAGCCATAGTCAGCGTCTTTTATGGACTCATTAACGCCAGACATTTCTCAGTCTCTTGAGGGTTGTCTGATTCTGTTTCTTCGCCTCAGGTTATGTGTATCCTTGCATTAGGTCAAAACAGTGATTAAAAGAAAGAAGGAAAAAAAAACTTTTTTGTGCATAAATTTGCCTCCCCATGGTGGGGGGTCTAGAATAAAGAGCATAAAGAACAGCCATTATCCATCCTTGTACATCTAGGCTAGCATTTTATAGCTTTTCTTTAGGCCCGTGCTCCATGCTATGCATACAGAAGGTGCTCCTTATGGTGCGTGTAACCTTTACTGCACCCATGCTTTAGCTTAGCTTTCATAAGGACAAATTCAAGGTTACAGTTGTGACTGCATGATCTGTTAATTCTTTTCTCTCTCTCTCTCTCTCTCTCTCTCTCTCTCTCCATAATACAATGTACACACACATGGATTTTATGTCATTGCAAGTCAGTTTGTAAAATTTCGTCCTTTCTAGATATTCCACAATTAGCAACCCATTGTGTATGTGTGTGCAAGCAAAACACTATATAACCTCAGAATAAATTAAGACCGTCAAATAATTAAAATTATAAAAATGATTAATTGCTTTAATTTGTAGTTAATAAAAATGTATTGCATTTGTCTCATTTGCTCATATTTGACACTAAAGAATTTTTTTGTCATAGCTATATGAGATGTATTTTTTTTATTTTAAACAATTTAGTAATATTATTTTCATCAGAGGTAACATGAACCTGAACATGAAAATGACATGAACACAACATAATTATGAAAACGGGATGAACCCAGTTAACAGTTTTTAATCACTGACGTCCAGTAAGAGCAGCAGTGGCTGCATGTTGCAGCTCCTCCATGAGTGTAACTTCTCACTCTCATACTGCTAACTTATGTCTTGTTTTAAAAAGAACTACAGCTTTCCAGTTAGCCATTGTTTTTGTTTGTTGATCGTTGTTTCATCCACAGTTCTTCTACAAGCACTGTCCAGTGAGGTCTGCTAAAGGTGTTCTTTAGTGCTAACATTACTATATTGCTCATGTTGTTGGCATCAGAGCTATGTTTAGCTAATGCGTGCAGCACCAGGAGCTGGAAATAACTGACATCCATCAGTGGAACTTGCTCTTTAAAAGCTGTAGTTGGATGACAGGACTACAGTTGAGCAACAGTGCATGAGCAGCTGGGCTCCAGGTTGGAACTACAGATGGCTCAAAGGGTAAAACTAGAAAAATGTTTTAACAGCGTTAAAAACCATTGGCGTAAATAGTTTAGTGTTAAATCCTTATATTTGACTTTGAAATCACTAGAATAAATAGAAAATAAACAAACACAATAAATTGTAACAAGAATGTTTTGTTTTCAGAAATAATTGGATGGAAGCCGTAAATACTGGACTTCCTTGATAAGTGCTTTGAAAATGATTAAGCTGACATATTCATAAATCCAATCACAATGGATTGTAGATTTGTTTACTTGGTTTTATACTGGGCAAGCACTGAAAGTTACGGCTGAAAATGGTAAGAAATGGCACTTCAGGCCAGATATTTTGACCGAACAGAAGACCTCGAAAGCAACAATGAAAATAATGAATAATAATGATTAAAAGCACTGTTCGTTCATTTCACTGTCCTGCAGTGGTCAACTCACTCTCCTGTGCTGGTCAGCACAAATGCATTTAACCCCTTCACAAGCCATAGGCCTGCCAGTAAGCCCAAAGTTTTATTACACATCTATAACCTAGACAGATCTCAACCAGTTTGCATTGAAGTCCCTGTAGTTACTAAATAATAAGCGTTAGTATGTAATAAGCCTGGAATTTTAAGGGTTTGAGTAGCAGCAGAGAGAACACGCTGGCCGCATGGACCTATTTCGTGGTTTCTGTACTAATAAAATATTGTAATAATTTTAGTAAAGATTATTTTAGTAATTTTTTTGGTTCTCAGTTTCAGTTTTTGGCCGAAGACGTCCTGAATTTCAGTTTCTGCCAATAATTTTCACATCAGGGCATCGTTAATTTATACTAATGTAGGTATTTTTTTAACAAATAAATGCTTGCTGCCCAGATAAATAGCTGTACAGATGCCTAAGGGTTTGGACAGAATTGTATACACACACAGACACACATTTTCACTTGGTTTTGCTTTTTCTGAGGTGACAGGTCTTGTCTCTCAATCTCTGTTAGCAGGGTACGAAATGAAGAGAAATGTTAGCAATGGCAGAAAGAGACACAGTTGCTGTCCTATTTCCTTCCAAAAGAGCATTCATCACTCGCTTTGTTCTCTCTATACAGTCAGGGATATAGATCTTGATCAGGAGCTGGTGGGGAGTGGTGGGGAATTGATCTAGAGGTGGGGTCTGTAGGAGCTGCCCCTCTACTCTCTACTCTAGCAGGCAGAGGAGCTGTGATATCAGAGATTAGTGCTGATATCACTCCTACACTTTGCTTCTTTTTTCTCTCACGCTCTATGAATATGAACACATCCTCACATTCTCCTCCACCTTGTTGCTGCACGTCACTGCCTTCAGCTCAAAGATGTTTTCTTTTTACATGTGAATGCTTGCATAAGCAAGCAATATTTTAATGGTTTAACAAATATTAGAGCATAATTGTGACTCAGCAAGAGCCAAGCAGCCACAGCCCCAAATATGAGTCAGTCCCGCGGCTGAGGCACGCGGCAAGGAGCGAGAACGGAGCAGAGAATAACGGAATGCCCTCATCTGCAGTTCCAGCTCAGTGACGACTGGTGGCACTGCATTATAAGGCATAACCCATGGGAACATATACAGGTGTGCACACAAACACATTACTCTTATAGCTCTCTCTCTCTCTCTCTCTCGCTTTTTCACACTCTCATTGTGTTTATAAAGGAAGTGGTGGACATTTTACGGAGATTCTTTAAAAGAATACATTTGTTTATACATAGAAAGAATGTCTAAAGAGTAACTGCAGTGTACTGTGGTGAAAAATGTAGATTTCAGAAGCATTTCATGTAGACCTGCTTTCTGAGAAACACAGAAACAAAAACAAACACAAACCATTGTTTTCTTACATACAACGTGTTGCATGAAATGTAAGGTTGCACCATTTCTATTGGTCTATTCTTCATGAAATTTCACACAGCATATCTAGAGTACTGTGCTAAAGTCAGAGACCACCCTTTATTGATTTAATTTCCAGGCAAAATTGCCATTAGTTACAAGTTATTCATATTTCAGTGTCAAAACGCCAAAATGCAGAAAACATATATATTTAATAGTAAAATTACACAGAAGCTTCAATGACTAAAAATAATTTTTTCTATAATTTTTCTAGTACTTAATGTGTCCACTCTTATTTTTACTGCAGCTTCCGTTCTTTTCAGAAGACTTACTTTCAGTTTTTCAAAGAAATCTGCAGGGATATTTTTCCAGCCTCCAAAGTTCAATCTTAGAAGTTGGGTGCATTTGATTTTTTGCTTCTCAAAACCCACAACTTAATAAACTCAACATTATACATATATCTATATGTCAGAACAAAACATATCTCCATTTTTGTTGTTTTTCAGTTTTTGACACAATTTGAAAATAGTTGTTGCCCCTTACATTGGGTGTAAATTTCATGAAGAATGGACCAAAAGAAGTGGCCCAAAATGACTTGAACAAATAGTCTGGTTCCATTGACTTACAGTAAACTTGGTTTCTTCTTTCTCTTGTAAAGTTATTTATATATATATATATATATATATATATATATATTCAGAACAATGTACATGTACAAAGATTACATCATGATATTGAAACCCAAGGCTTTATCAGAGATTGTAATAAGCTAAATATTTACAAAAATCATCATTTATAGGAAACTTTCTTTTGGGAGGTGGCCATCACAAACCCTAACTTTTTTGTGTTTTAATCAAAGATATTATGATTTTATATCTATACAACTGTTTTTGTGTTATGCTTGAAATTAGCTTATATAGTCACTATCAAAGCTGTCACTACTGAAACAAGTTTCAGTGTTAGGATTGTTTTGGTAGTGATAAAATTAATTGACCATATACCTTAATTATATTTATTTTATTATAACAAATGACTGAACATTCAAAGCAAAAGGATTTTAGTCTAAAATCCAAGCCAGTTAAAAGTCGGAAATTGGTTTTGGTCTCTGACTTTGAACCACTTTGGTAGAATGATTCATATGTTTTCCTATAAAGAATGACTTGTAGTGCTCCATAAAATGGTCTACTAGTTAACTAGTCAACTAAATATATAGTGTGTGTTATACTGCAGCTATATGATATTTTATATATGTTTGTTTGATTGACTGAGTGAGAATCACACCCTTTCATTATACTGTCAGTGTGTTTGATTCCGGTTAGACACAGACACATCACTGATTCGCCCACTTCAGTGTGAGGGAGAAGTGAAAATAGCCCCTCGCAAAAGAATGGTGGATTCAAGTTGCTGTGACATCCCAGAGATTTAGAGGATCATGGACATAAAGCCGGACACAAGGCTCACTGTGGAGGGAAGATTTGCACCCACCCCTGAAAGAGGACATCCACCATTAACTCCTCATGCTCCACAACCACACTGCTGCTATCCTCATCTCTGCACGCTGAGCATAGAGAAAAGAGAATATACAGCTAATTCTAAATGAAACTGACCTTGAGATTTGCTGATCTAGTTGGGAAGAAGATGGTTCTGCACAAAGCTGGAAATTGACAATGTTCCTTTGTTCTCAGGTTTTAAAATGTCATTCAAAAACAAAGGTCACATTCTGGCTCAGGACTGAAAATGTCATTTAAAAAAAAAAAATCTAATGCCTAAAACCTAAATCCTAGATTTTTCATATAGCTTATGCTTTTTTTTAGGCAGTAGAAACTTCTTGAAGTACTGGAGAAATAATAAGAGATGGTGGGGAGGGGGTGCTTTGTCATTGTTGCTGAGATTAAAAGAATATTTATTCATGTGTGTTATGGAGCCAGTTGACTGGCTGTTCCTTGCTCATCTTATCTGATCAGACACATTGTGAGCTGCTGACTTCAGACGCGAAATCAATGGCAGCATCTCCTTAGTGTGACACTGTTTATGTTATTGACTGCATTGGTTTAAGTAGCTTTTTGCACCTTTTTTCACCCGTTGAAAGAATGAACACTCTGCTGTCACTCACTTGTTATAGGTACTTTTGTGTGATTTAAATATTTTCAACCTCATCAATTGCAATTACAGGGTTCCAAGCACTGTATAAGCCACAAAACAAAAGGGCCAAACAGACAGCGAAATTGTCCAGGAACAGAACCCTCCTCCACAAATTAGCACCACTGAGAGTGTGGAACATTGAATGAATGTAACCTTTTTTGACCGAAACGGCATGGGCTACACACCGGAATGAAGTCAGGTTCAGACCTTGAAACAGTTTCACTGTTGGCTTTTCCACTCCCCGGGGGCTGCATGTATATCATCCTCAAACAAACGGTTCACCTTTTTACAAACACCGCAGCCTGCCTGAGGCCTCAAATCCTATTAAGCCCCTCTCGCTCTCTCTGCGTCCCTCCCTTTCTCCAGCAGGCAGCCAGGGCCACGCGAATATGGAAAGTATGAATGCGGCAGCTGCGTTCGCCTTTTCCCCTGGAGCAGTGCACATTTCTGGAGAGAGGAAGGGAGGGGAAAAGGGAGGGGGTGGATGTGTTTGCTCGAGACAATTAGCATAATCCCACTGGGCAGAGACAAATACTCAGATATCTGTTGTTTTTGCCTTACGATAAGAAGGTTGGCAAGCAGACTACACGATGAAGACTCTAGCAATGACAGACATTATGGATATGGATTAGCTAGGCACAAGATCTTAATCAGAAAGCAATGCGCTAACCATCATAGTCCAATTCACTTTAATTACATACTAAGACAAAGCATTTTCCCCAATGTGGGCATGTCATGTGAGAGGCACAATCAGATTTCCATTAAAATACAGTATAAGTCCAAATGTTTGCAGACACTTCTTCTAATTAGTGAATTTTGCTGCACTCATTGTTGACACAGGCATATACAGCTTATATAACATTCATAGAATATGCATTGACAATAGAATAAGATGCTCTGTAGCAGCAGAACATGAGCCTAAGGTCACCATACCCAATATCAAGCATAAGCTAGAAGGGTATAAAGCCCCCAGCATTGGGTTGTGAAGCAGTAGACCTGCATTCTCTGGAGTGATGGAGCTCCATCCTATACATTTGGGATGAGTTTGGGATCCAGACCTAATCATCCAACATCAGTATCTGACCTCACTAATGCTTTTGGGGCTAAATGCAATCAAATCCTCACAACGCTGTTCCAACATCTTGTATAAAGCCTTCCCAGAAGAGTAGAGGCTGTTACTGCAGCAAGAGAGGATACACTCCCTATTAATACCCTAAATTTCAGAAGAAACGTTGGATGAGCAGGTGTCTACAAACTTTTAGACACGTAATCACTGCAATGGTGTAGATATTTGGTGTTGTAAAGGCTTCATGGAAGCAAATACAGAGCTTCTCATGAAAAATCAGAGACTTACTGATCAGAGAATTTTAGAAATGAGCTATTAAGATGAGGAAGTCCAAATCTAAGAAAGACTATCAAGATATTTCAAGAGTAATAGCATGCAATACCAGAAAGAGCACATTCAAATATGAGGTAAAACCTAATATGGATTTTTTTAATGTAGTTTAACTGGTTTGGATAGAACATGCTTTTGGTCACTTTCTTGTATCCCCACAGTCTTGTGATCTGTGAATGTTTGCAGCAATCAGACAGTTATTTCTGAAAATTCTTAATTAAGACTGTGTTTGTGCAAAGAAATTAACTTCATTATAAGTGTTTTCAATTACTGTGTTAGGTCTACACCTATATTATTTAACAACCCACTCTGTTCCTGAAGCATATAAACAACTCACAGTGAGAGCTAGCCAGGCTAAAGTACAGCCTCCACATGATAGGATTATCATGGTGTTAACATGGCGTTACAACTAACCCCCAAATTAAACAAATGACAGAAGTCCATATCTTCTCCATATAAACTCAAAGTATAACTTTGCTGTGTTTGATAGCCTCTATTCGCTAATCATATTTATTGTAATGCGTATTTGTTCATGTGTTTAGGTTGGAAAGCCATTTGGTGCAATTAACATAGATTTAATTGTGTTTGAATAAACCTTTGTTGCTAAATGTTACAACTAGCCCCTCAGCTTGTTCCTAACAGATGGTGGGAATGCTGGAAATAAAGTTTACAAAACATGTTCTGTTGTGCTCCTCTCACCCCTACTGTGAAAAGGTCAGAAAACAATTTGCCATATTGACTAAAAGTTAAAGAGGTAAACTTGTCGGCTAAACTTCAGTTCACTCTGGTCAACTTTTTGCGCCGAGAGTCCAGAAAGGTGTAATCGAACGCTAAGCTGATTCATGCAAAATTCTTTATTAAATTCTGTAGTTTCTAAATCAATATTTAATTTCACAGAATCCACATTGGTAAACAAATTAAAACACAAAAGGCACCAGGGCACCCTGCCAGAAATTAACAAAATATTTATTGAAGGATTTGTTTTGATAGAGCATAATGCATGTAACTGTGTACAATCATTAAAACTCTGAGCTTTGAGTTATTTATCAATAATTCTCAGAGCCCTTCATGGAAAGTTGGCACCAAACAATTTGCTTTCAAGAAGAAAAAAAACAAAACAAAAACAGACAAAAAATATTCTAGTGTTTGAAGTGTCAATAGTGCCTCAAGTATTAATAAATGGCACTTTAGAAGAGGGATATATACAGTGCTGCTTGAAAGTTTGGGAACCCTTTAGTATTATGTGCATTTCTGTATAACCTTGACCTAAAATGAGATCAGATCTTCTTTGAAGTCATAACAATAGATAAAGAGAACCCAATAAAACAAATAACACAACAAATTCTACGGGTTTTCATTCATTCGTTGAACAAAGTGACCCTATAGTATATATTTAGGTCGGCAAAAGTATGTGAACATCTAGAATTATCAGTTTGGTATAGGTGATAATTAGGGTCAGGAGATTTGATCAATTGGATCAGATATGTGTGTGGCTGAACATAGCCTATTTAAAAAAAACATCAACTTGAGTCTTCACCATCAAAAGTCTAGTCTTTACCATACAAATTTGTTAGTGCATGCTATGTCTCAGTCAAAAGAGATTTCTAAGAACCTCAGAAAAACATCTGCCAATACTCACTAGGCTGGAGGGGGTTCTAAAACAATTTCCAAAGAGTGTGGACTTCACTGATCTACTGTCAGATGGCAGACAAGCCTACAATTGGAGAAAATTCAATACCGTTGTTGCTCTTCCCAGGAGAGGCCATCCAACTAAAACGACTCCATGAATATGGCCTATAATATGCTGGGAGGTCACAAAGAACCCCAGGGTAACATCTGAGGATATACAGGCCTCTCTTATACTGTATAACGTCAGTGCTCATGAGTCCACCATCAGGCAAACACTGAAAAAGAAAAGCGTGCATAGAATAACAGCATGGAGGACCCAACTATTCTCCAGGAAGAACATTGCTGCCTGTTTAAATTTCCTAAAGACCACCTGGATGAGCTAAAAAAATGTATCTGGTCCGATAAGGCAAAAATAAATTTATGTAGCTTAAATGTGAAATGCTATGTTTGGCAAAAACTGTAAACTGCATTCAAGCATAAACAACTCAGTCCAACTGTAAAACATGGTGGTGGCAGTATCATGATTTGGGGCTGTTTTGTTGCTACTGGAACAGGACAGCTTGGCATCATTTGATGGAGTTTTGAATTCTGGACTGTATCAGAAAATACTATGAGAATGCTAAGAGAATTTTAGGGCGTGAACTGAAACCTCAAAAGAAGGTGGGTCCTGCAGAAGACAACAATCCTAAAAACACCAGTTAACCTACAAACATGTAACATGTTCTTCTGCTTCAACTTTGAAGCAGAAGAACGTCACTTTTTTGAATGGCTGAGTAAAATCCAGAACTTAATCAAACAGAAATGTTGTGGGAGAACCTAAGACGTGGCATTCATGCCAGAAAGCCCACCAACATAACAGTGTAGAAGCACTTCTGCAAGAAGTAAGATTCCTCCAAGTCAGTGTGCAGGGCTGATCAACAGTTACAGGAACCTGGTTGAAGTTATTGTTGCTCAAGGTGGTCACAGCAGTTACTGAAAGTAGAGGTGCACATACTTTTGCCAACAAATTACAAATACATTTAATGTTGGATCACTTTGTTTAATAATGAATGAAAAACTACATAATTGTTTGCGTTATTAGTTTTACTGGGCTCCCTTTATCTATTGTTATGACTTAAATGAAGAGTATGTATAAAGCACAGGGACAATTACCAACTGAAGTGAATGAAAAAAGATCCTCAGAAGAAAACAAGGGAACAAATGAATAAAATAAGAAGGAAAACATGGTTCTGACATTTTTACATTTTTCACCCTCTTATCTGATCTTCTTCAGTGTATTCTGACTATCAGTGCTTTCATTTTTCACAAGTGCCAGTCAATTTGTGAGTCACCTACTAGCATCTCCCTAGCTAGTAACACAGCTCTGCTACTTTAAATTCCTGTTTCCTTATCAAGTCTTTGTCTTTTCCAGATGAATTGGTCAATGGGTCCCCTGAGATGAGTCAGTGTGTTACAGTTTTAAGACTTGCACATTGATAGACTGCTGTAATTTGTATGCACCTTTTGCTGCTCTTTTATTGCTATTGATTTTTTCGTCCCCTCTACCAGTTCCCAAAGGAGTCATGAGTCAAAGCAGACAGTAGTTTTTCTGCTGTCGAGTGAAGGAGATATTTGTTTGAAACATTTACTGTCAATTCAAGAGCCACAAAAGAAAATCAGTACAATGAAACAACAATGAAAGTCCTTTTTACACAAAATATGACCACAACAGATGGCACAGTGTTATGAGAATAATACAAAGGAAGGATTTGGAGGTGTTTGGATGCAGGCTTAGTGGATGGAAATAGACAAATACATATGCTTGTTATTTATTTGGGCTTGTTAGAGTTACATGAGTACATTAGTTGAAAATCAGGGGGAAACTGTGACTATTCAGTTGGGCCATAAATATCAAAATTTAACTCCACGATAATATTTAGACAGCTGGCTCCCCTATGGGAGTTCCAATATATTAGCGCTACACAAATGCTGGTGCACATAAATATTTTTTGGTTTTTTTTTCCAGAAAATTCACAAGCTTTAAATGTCTGTGTAAGATAGTCATTGTTTTATTTGAAGCTTGTAACAGCTTATATATGTTAAAGCATTAACATATGTATTTACTTGGTAGCAGTTTTATAGTGGCTCTTTCAGTAAAGTCATAGAACTGAAACCTGGTTAGACCAGTCAGTATTGACAGTGATGCATCTAGAACTTCCAAAAGCCTGATGTGATGTGTTTTCTCATGAAATTGATTCCAGCCATTGTAAATCAAATCATGACTGGTTGATTCCACTGTCATTTCCTGATTATGTTGGCAGTTAATCTAACGTGTAAGGCCTTCAGTCCAGCTCCTAAAAGTCCAACCAATGCCACACAGATACCATCTTGAAACAAAATCCTGATTTGATAATTTTCCATCGGGCGCTTTGAGATCTTAACCCCTTTGTTTCCAATCAAAACTTAGCAATTAAAATTAACTAAAAATTACAGACTTTTTTTGTATTTTTTAATTATCAGAAATCTGTAGGCCTTTTCTCAAGGCACAGAAGGTCCTGAGGGTTCCTCAGTGGTATATCTGTTAGAGAGAGGCCCCTGTCTTTGATGACATTGCAGGTGAGGATATAGAAGGTGTCTCTGATTAAAGTGTATTGTTACTAGAACGTTTTTTTTTTTCAGAATTAGTGTCAGCATCAAAGGTCTTTTCTGTGTGGTAGTCCCTCAACAGCAATTCCAACATAATGGGAATCCTTCCTTATAGTACTGCAGCAGACAGTAATGTAACAGTGATCCACTGAGCCAGAGCATGAAGGTGAACCTCAACAAATCCAACGAACAGGTACCAAACCAAAACAACAAGAATGATGACAAAACTTAAAATCCCAAAGACTTGCGATAAGCTCGCCCCATCTAAGGTGTGGATCTGATTTATAAGGCAGCTTCTCTGAGACTGCTGGGGTCTTCTGAGGGATGAAAGCTTAATTAACTTCATATCTGTCTCTCCTTATTGCCACTGCCACACAGACACTCTCCCCAATACACAGAATAATATGAGGCTGTGAACAGGCCTGCTGATGAAATGCTATATGTACACTCTCAAAAAATAGAGGTCTCTTTTTGGAGAGTGTTTTAGAACCGTGCCAAAGAAGGACCACTTTCTCTGAAGAACGCTTCCATTGATAAATCTTTTTAAATAAGATATCATGCTGACCACTATGGGCCCGCTGCCATAAGGAGCTTAGGAGGTGTGGTCATTTTTTAAAGCAGCTTTTGGGAGGCACCATGCTCTTGGTGTAAAAGGTACTGTGTCTGCCATTGCTACTTTGCTAACGTTGCTGTTGTTAGTTTAAGACGTGTTTATATGTTGACTGTGTTTTGTTGTGTTGGGCTGTGGGTTAGTGTGGGTTTAGTGTCTACTATGGATCAAAGTTATACAGCTATTGGTGCCCTTTTCTGCTATTCTCGCTGTTATTCAGTTTCCCACATCATCTTCTTTGCTGATGCCACAATAGGTGAGAGTGAAACACCTTTTAAAGTGTATCATACCTCCACATAAGTTAATGCTTTCATTCTAATTAAAGGTTTTTACTTAATTGCAGCCAATCGCCACCTTGAGACATAACGCCAGTCACCACATCTTTTTAAAATGCCACGAATGCAAAGTCATTGGACAGCTCAGTGTGCTTGAAGGAGAATACTAACTGCACATTCTGTTTCATCAGTTAACAGATGCCCATGTTGGCTAGCATCATATTCAGTAATGGGGCAAAGGAAGGCCATCCAGAGAGAGTGATGCTAATTATACTGTCTTGGATTCTCGACCACAGAGGACTATGGCATTGCTAGGGAACCAGACTTGCTGTCTCCCCAAGACAGGACCAATGTTTGTGCAACCTGAGAGCTACAGAGTGCTGTACAAAAGTCAGAGACCACCCTTCCTTCATTAAATTTTCAGTCAAAACGGCCAATAAGCACTAATTATCATTTTTCAAAAGATATCTCTGAGGATATTCTCCTTGCATAAGGAAGGAGTCAAAGACAAAGAAAAATAATAGTTTCCAAAACTAGAGTTCAAGAAATGATTAAAACCCTGAAAGACTTAGTAGTCCCCCCAAACTGTGCCCATCAGATAAACAGTACTTAAAGCTTTCATCTTTGAGAGAGAGGAGAAAATCAAGCTTCACTCTTGATTCAGATCTGAACAAATCCACAGGTGTTTCTGTCCATCCTTCCACTGTGAGACGACAACTCAACACTATGAGTCTGAAAGGATGTGTATCTGTCAAGAAGCTGTTACTAAGAAAAAAAGAAACAAATTGCAAATGAAACAAAGAAGCTGCTGGTGTTCTCAGAACAATGAACTAACCACCCCAGATTCCAGACTTCAACATCACTGAATGTGTTTGGGATTATTTGGATTGTAAGAAGCAGAAAATGCAACCAACTTCTGAGACTGAACTTTGGAGGTTGGAAAAATACGCCTGCAGATTTATTTGCCAAACTAAAAGCAAGCCTCCAAAAATGGAAGCCATAATAAAGGTAAAACCCAGACAAATACAAAGTTTTCGGAGTTGTTTTCTGTTAAATACATGTTTACTACTTTTTTGGTTGAAAAATGAACAACTTGTACTTAATGGCTGTTTTGACTGGTCTCTGACTTTTGCACAAAACTGTATGTCCAAACCAAGGACCACAGAGGAACCTTTATTTCTAAAAGCACACGTACAGACAGACTTGATGTTACACTGTTGTGAGTTCTTAACTTTGAACGTATAAGAGGATCAGGAAAACAGGCCAAAGAGGATCAGAAAAACAGTCCAAATCAATCCAAACTTTGCATTTTAATGTTATTAGCACCCATTTCCCCCCAGATAATCCATGTCAGTAAAATGAAGGAAACTAAGCCACATAAACTGTCAACAAAATCCCAAAAGAGAGGGAGAAATGGAGAGAGTGTGCAAGAAGTAAGTGAGAGAGAGAGAGAGGCAGAAGATAGAGAGGAGACAGGGGCAGTGCTGGCACTGCTAAAACTCCAGCTACATCAAACTAGGACAGAGCTGAAAGAACACTTACAGCCCATCCATCAAGCCATATTGCTTCAGCCTCACACAAGACATGTTCCTTCCACGCCTCACCACTCCGCTCTCGACACATTGTTCGGCAGGGGAGAGAGGGAGAAAGAAAGAACGAAAAAAAAAAACCACTGTAATTAAACCAGACCGGCTTTTAATTAAATCTTGTGTAGGTTAATTAGGAAAATTATCTTTAAAGCAAATTCCATCTTTACAGATGTTCTCGCTGTGCCTTTGTGAAGGGAAGTAGTGTGTTGGGGGGTGGAAAGGAGGGGGTCCGGGGTGGAGGGGACCAGAGAGAGGGAATCTAAAGGCTGGTCATCCATTGCTCAAATGTAATTTCCTCCCATTGTCCAGCATAGTGAATTTCATTAGCCGAATTGAAAGTGTAATGCAATAAGAGACTGGCTGTTTCTCAGGTTCTTCTCTGTCTATAGCCTAGAGGGAAAGACACTAATCTCACTAACCGAGGCATTTGGTCAAAGCCTCTGGCCTGCTGCCAAACACACATACACGCTTAGACACAGACAGAGTATATATAACATTTGCTGGAAAATAATAGTTTCTGAGTAGCTGAAATTCATAATCTTCGGGGCTCTCTGCCATACGTGCTAATTATATAGCCACATTCCATCAACCAAAATAATTTCGCTTATCCATTATGCAACAGGAACAGAGATAATTATTACTCAGGGACAAAGGAGTTAGAGAAAGCACAGTATGTGCACTTAGCATCTCCTTGGTCTGTACTTCTTCTCCGCCCAAAAAGCATAAACAAGCCACTTCATTCCCCTTTGTATACATCCGCCCAACACAATGGTATGACAGACACTTCCTCCCTAGAGTGAGATGCTGTATCTTAACTTATCTGTTTTGCTCTAAAACCCACTTGTGTAAAGGTCTATATACTGAAGTGACATTACTGCATTTTTTAATGACTCATCTCTTCTGATGTATATTTTTTCCTTGGGCAAGAACAGTATCCAAGCAACCACAAACAAAAGGACTTAGCAGATATAAAAGAATGATGTGATGTGTTGCTTGCTCCTATATTTTATATGGTAGCATCACAGACATTTGATAGAAAATTAAGAACCATGACTGACATGGCACCTGTCCAGGGTGTATCCTGCCTTCCGCCCAATGACAGCTGGGATAGGCTCCAGCACCCCACCGTGACCCAGAAGGATAAGCGGTTTAGATGATGGATAGATGGATGGATGGATGGACTGACATGGCAGTCATACAGTTGTATGATGTGTCCTCATGGTTGGAAGGCCACAAGAATCTTTGCTTCCTGTGGTCATTCAGCTCACCAACTAGATGGGTGTCCTTGAACAGTTAATGACAGTGCTTACAGTCATATGTAAAAGTTTGAAATGGTCAAGTTAGAAGTTTGGTTAATTTTCTGATGAAAAGTGAAAAGTACATCCTCTACAGAGAACAAAGTTAAATGTGACATTTTCCTGTAAATTTTACTGCAAATTTATCATGTTGGGGGAAAAAACTACAATATAAAAATGTAGTGACTTTTTTTCACATTTTACTTTGCTTCCCCCAGTATGTTAAATTCAGCAACAGTAGTATTGCATTAAAATGTTCAGAAGTGTGTTCTCTGTAGAAGTTGTGTAACTTACTTTACTTAGAAAATCAACAAAACATGCAATTTGACCAGGAGTCTTCAAACTTTTCCACACGGCTGTGTGTGTCACTATTGTTTTTTAAAGCGTCGAAAACTTCATTCAGTTCATTTAAAAGTGTGCAGTAGAAGGAAAATAGTGACCCATTTGACCTATCCATGCTCTGCCTGCAAAAGCCTTCTTTTGTAATGTTTTGAATCTTGTGCTGTGAACACTAACAAAAGTACTGTTGTTTATTTAGTGGCGATGGTGTTTAGATGTTGTGAAGAAAAACTCCGCCGATACTGAGTTGCCAGTAAAAGGTTTATTACATAGTAAAACAGTATCATATCAAGCACTATAGAGTACCTGAGAGAGGATCTGTGCCAATTCTAAATGTCCCCTCCCGAACAGACTGACCAACAACATATATATATGGTTCTTGTTGTTGAAACAGGAGACAGAGCATATGGTTCTTTTTAAAATGATCTCATCTATTTGGACCTAAGAGAAGAAGGGAGAAAGTGAGAGGCCTACTCCCAATGGACCACGGGGCCCCCCAATTCACATTCCTAGCCCCTGCACACACAGAGCACATAGGGCACTCCTAGATACTACCACCTCAACTTATTGAAAGAGTGTTTTTACCTTCTTCTATCAAAGGTTCCTTTTTAAAATATACTTCAGTACCATTCAATGTAATAAGAATTGTAGCACACTTTGTGTAGAGTCCCTACGTAATGTTGAGTTTCCAATTGTCATGATACTGAGGTGGACTATGCTGTGGTAGAATAGTTCAAACGGTCAGGAAACAATTACAAAATTGCCCCATGCTAGTGATAGCTAAATTATAAAAAGTAAATTAATACCCACTGTACAAATATCAAATTACTGTAAAATGTAATGGTAAATACCTATTTGCATGTAAATAAATTAGTATGTAAATGCATGCAAAAAAGCACAAAAGTACATATTCTAGATTTTAACAGTTTTTTGTGAATTTACGTCATTTGTGTAAATAAATAAACAACCTTCATTTTACAGTCATTTGTATTTTTTGTCTGTTCCTGTTATTATTATGGTAAAATACTGTATAAGTATATCTAGTTGAACCAGCGAAACTGTTAAATTACGGTGTAAGGCGGCTTTTGTAAGAAATTACGAGACTGTAATTTCACAGATGAAATTGAGTGTTCTTGTCTAAACTCACAGCTATGCTATGAGTGCATTTATGGGTAAAACATAGAAAGAACATCTGAAATTTACAGGTGGTGTACAAAACAATGGAAACATCACATAAAATACTTGCACCCTTTGGTGATTTAATAAGAAACATCTACATTCTCAGAAAAAAAAGGTACTGAACTAGTGTGGTACACTCAAGGTTACGTCTTCAGTAGGGAAAAAAGTTGTACCATATTCCACTGCAGTTCTATATATTTTCAAGTTGCATTGATTCCATATACCCTGTCTTGTCCCCAGGCTTCTTATTTCATTGTTCTGTTTTAAAACTCTAGGTCATGAGAAGTTAAAATTTGAACCTTTCTCATGGGAAAAACATTGAAACTATTGATGTCAGTTTGAGGGTACATTTACTTTCTTTGTACCTCGATGAACAAAAAAAATGTACCAGCATAGCATCTTTTTTTCTGACAGTCTGCCATATAGGTGCACTTTGTAAGATTACAGTTACTGACTGCTGGACAATTTATCTGCCACACTTCTACCCCTTTCAATGGAAAGGGACAACCATAGGACCACCACTGACCACAAATTATTTGTGGGTGGTGGATCTTTGACAGTGACACTGATAAGGTAGTGTGTGCTGCACTAGTACAAGTGCAGAGCTTTTAAACACTGTGTCCAATAACTGTCCTCTCACTTAAACAAACCTACCCTGTTAGTACACTTTGTAGATGTAGTATTATGGACTAAAGTGCTTTTTCCATGCACAATTTATGTCAGTCATCCTCTAGTTCTTCATCAGTGGTCAGTTTCTGACTATAGGACACTGTTGGCTTGAGATTTTTGCTGGACTTTTGGTTGGATTTTTAGCTTGCAGTGCAGCAGTGACACTGGTGTTTCTTTAGTAGTAAACTTTCTAGTAACTTGTGACAAGATAGACACCTAATGTAAACAAGCCTTAGATCTAGAAGTCCGTTGTGTTGTCTGAGGGAAATACTGCTAAAAGAGAAAAACACAGGGCAAAAATACATAACACTAAAGGAAAAGGTACAATAAGGAATAAGCATCAAGTTTTGTCTTCAGGGATATAATGGCTTGTTTAATTTTGCATACAATAAAACTCTCATATCAGAATATTATCCACTCAGCTCATTGTACAAGTAATACTTAAAGATACTTCCATTCTGCTTCCCTCAAGCACACTGTGTTCTGACAGGAATAACTGAGTGTAAGACAGAATATTCTGACTGTCATTGCAAGGAAGGCAATGAAAAAGTGGAAGTTTTATAATATTTTTAACATTTACATTAAAAGTTGTGAATGTTTTTGCCTTTTCCTGTAAAGTATGCAGTTGTATGCAAAAGTTTGAACACCTTCAAAGTACACATTTTGTTGATTTTTTAAAGGAAAAAAGTTAACACACACTCTAAATAGAAAAAACAAATGTAAACATGGCATTTCCTGCACATTTTCATGCACAATTACTGTATGTGTGTTGTATTTAAAATATTGGAAAGCAAACTAAAAGTTGTACCATATCTTTTGCACATTCTTCCCAATATATTCAATTCAGGAAATAAACAGCAATTGTGCATTGTACAGAAGTGGGTTCTCTGTAGAGGATATGTTAACTTATTTTCAATTACAAAATCAACTAAACGTCAATTGACCAGGATGCCCAACCTTGAATACAACAGTACAATTATGTGCATCTCTAAATTGGTTGTGAAGTCAATATTATGTATACAGGATTTGGATGTCAGAGATATGACAAAAGAGTAAAGTGGACAAAAGCACAGCACACAAAAAGTTTTCAATGCATCAGAATGAATGGTGCAGTAAGGGAGTGCAACCACATAATAAGGCACAAACTGACATTTAACCTACTGAACTTGCAACATCTCAAGCATCACTTGACCCAACCCTCTTGCAATAACCTTTGCAATTCCCTGTGTAATCCTGTGCTTTTGGGATTCATTCCAGTTGGAAAAATAATCAAATTGGTACGCGTTTGGTGCGTCTGACCTTTTAGTTAGCTATTTAGCATTAGCTCGGATGAGGTCAAAATGAGACCACCCTTCACCAATTATGCCCATTATTCAGAAGCCCTTTCCCAATGCACAGCCATATCAAACACGCCTTAGGCAATGCAAGAATCCATTGTGTTCTTTTAATTGCAGAGCAGCTTCCCTCGCTTTGTACGGACCAGTTCTAAGAAAAGGTCAATACATGGAAGAGGTCTCGATAATGGGATTGCATCTAATAGGGTGCCAATATGTAGTCTTGATTAATATTTTTAGTTGTATGGCTATTAATTTATGGTTATTTATCAGATTAACTGCTGAAATTAAGGTCAGACAGAGCATAATAAAACATAATGAATAAGGAGACCCTTTTAACTGATGGAAGGAGAATAATAGCTCACAATTGATATGACAGCAGTGTAAGTGGTTCCTTTTCTGTGTACAAACGTCTGTAAAAAATCTACAGAAGAGCCTGTTCAAGCATCAACTTTCATTCTTCACTCTTTTCTCCCTCTTCTTCTAATTCATCCTAACAAAAAGAGCGAACACAATGAGTAAAATGTTCGGTAATACTCATAGATTTTTGTCTCTTTCCATTCTGAGCCCAACCGCTGAGCACCTGTTCAATCTATTGGTGTCCGTCTAGCCATTTCAGTGTTTTCATTTTAAAAGTCCCTCCTCAGACATAAGAAGTCTCATCAGTGGGTGACCAGAGCTCTCCCCTGAGAGGACTTTGTTCACTGTAGCACATCTGAAATACCAATAGGTTGTCTTCGGCTAGCTGACAGAGGATAGATTTTCTAGAAATATCCCGCTGTTCTCCTAAAAGGAACCCGGCTATTTTACCAGCATCAAAGGCATCCTCGCTGGGACAAGACAAACGCTTCAGACCTTTAAAGGATTGGGTTACTGCTGTCACTGAAATGCTGCTGGATCGCTTAGCGGTTAGTGGCGTGGCAGGGAATGAGCAGAAGACTCTTTATGTTGTTTTAAACAGCGAGGCAGAGATGAAAAACGCATTTTGAAGTAAAAACATGTATATATGCCATATATGCAGTATTGAGTAACATACAGCGCACTGACCTCCAGTACTGAAAAAGATAGCTTTACTGCAGAGAACCGCTTCAGCAAGCAGAGTGGATGAATGGCAGATTACTAGATGTTCGGGTTTCAATGTAGGTAGAACATACACTCTTAAAAAAGATGGTTCTTCAAGGGTTCTTTGGGAAAGACAGTGGTTCTAGATAGAACCATGAACACTCAAGAACCATTTGCATGCATAAAAGGGTTTTTTTGTGTGGTGAAATGTTTCTTCAGATTGATTGAGAATGTGCTATATATGGTTCTATATAGGACCTTTATGAAAATGGTTCTATATAGCACCACAAAGGGTCCTTCTCTTGTTATAAGCTTGACATCGTAACAATGGCAGAATCATTTTTGGTGCTATACAGAACCCTTTTACTAGCTTCATTTTTAAAACTAGAGATTAACTGAAACAATTAAATGGAAAAAAATGAATTATTCACAGCTATGTAATCAAAACACAAGACTACAACATGTGTGAGGAGGTGCAGGTGTCAGGAAGTGCAACAGGAGGGTTCCTATTTTCCTCTAACACTATTCAGTAACAACAAGCTGGAAATATTTATAAGCATTTCTGAAAGAAAATTACTAAACATTGTAAACAAATATTCTGCTATCAGTATGTTGTTTAGTTATTGACTCACCACATACAATTTTATTGACCTGTCCAGGGTGTTTCCTCCCTTTCTCCCAATGAGTGCTGGGATACGCTCCAGCACCCACAGCGACCCAGGAGGATAAGTGGCTTGGAAAATGTGTGAGTGGAAATATATTGTTTGTATTCATGTTTTAATCATGTTTCTAATTTCTATTCACCTTATTTTACACCTTTTTAAAATTTGAATTTGAATGATCTTTGTATGCACTCTGAATGACTGCAGTGTATGAAATACTATATAAATATAAAAACTTGCCCTGCCCCACCACTAAAATAACCAATATCACACATTTTGATTCATTTAACAGTGTAACATTTGGAAGTGATTACTATGACAACGGGTATTGCATTCCCTCTCACTTTTTGACATTTTGAAAGTTCCCCCACCTCAGATGTGACAAAGACTACTTGTAACTTGTGCAAACCCTGTTAGACAGGGAGGCACCAATGAAGGAAAAAAAGATACTCAGATTTTTTTCTGTGAAGAATGCTGTAAGAATGTGTGAAGAATGCTGTAAGAATGTGTGAAGAATGCTGTAAGAATGTGTGAAGAATGCTGTAAGAATGTGTGAAGAATGCTGTTGAGGCTAATTGTACAACACCAGACATTTGTGTTATCAGGGTCACCTCATTATTATATTTAATTATTATTATTATTATTATTATTATTTTTTGTTATCTTAGCATCACTTTTGTTGTGTTTTGAATAACATAGGATTAGCAGCAGACAAGCAGCTGATTATGGCAGATAGCCAACAGTTACACTTTGACTCCCATCGTCTCTCTTCGAGCGTCCTCCGTTTGACTTTTATTGAGCTGTGAGCAGTGTTAGAGACATGACAGTGACATTGGCTGTGGCTACTAGCCACGTAGTGAAGTTACATTTTCATAGAATCAATCAATAGACGTTTCCTAATAACCCTGCTGAGGTAAAAATGAAAAGCAGTAGAACCGACGATACGTCGCTGATGGGACAGTGTGTCAGATATGTTGTATATATTTAAAGCTTATTCCTATGGTAATAAATACATCCATTATATTAATTGCATCACTGTTCATGCACAGTTATAAAAATTTTGGCTTGCATTTGTTAGGTAAAAGTATCTTTCTTAAAAACAACTTGAGTTGGAGTATACAAGCACCATGTCAAAGATCTAATTAAATACTGAATGACTACAGAACTGTAGTGGAACTTCTTAGTACATCTAATATCAGTACTGGAGTTTAAACTAAAGGTTATATTATTCTGTTTTCAGATCCTTCTGGTCGAAAATAAAATAATAAACCTCAGAGTCAAAGATGTGACCAATTGCAAAGCAGTATAGAGGCTGTCACCAACAAAATGTAATGAAATTAAACACAAAAAAGGAGTAATAACTAAAAGTGAAGGATTAAAATGTAAGTAAAACGTAGATTCCTTTCTTCATAAATATACTCGAGCACATTATTTTACTTGAGTATGTGGAAATGAGAAAATGGGATTAGTTATCACCTGATACCTCCACACACATCTTACATGCCACCAGAAGAGTCAGACAGTTGCTACACATTAAATATCACCACACTTAACAGCTACAAGTGTACCGTGTCCATTTTCCTTAAAACATGTTTATTGTTAGTGTCTGCACAGTGCACTGTGTATTCTGTGTTATGGAATGTTCATACGATGTTCATACGTCACATTGCTTCATGATACTTCTTGCATCCTATGAAGGTTTTCAGAAATTTGATCCAACTGATTTGTGTTGTGTTAAAGTGGCGTTTTCAATGCAGCGAAACTTTTTTTAAAAGGGCCTGTGTACTTTTCAGTGGTGATATATACAGCACACTAACCTTTAAAATAAATCCTGCTATCACCCTGCACACAAATATCAGTTTGCTCTACACTCAAAGTGACCTTTGCAATAAATGGCATTCCTTCATGGTAAAAAATTCAAATAGTAGTTCCCTTTCCTCATAACATATGAACAAAGTAGATCTTCCTACAGTCCTACAGCTGTATTAGATTTTCAGGATCGGGGCAGATAGTGAAGTGACTGTTGTGAGATGGTAATCTTTTGTTTTGAGGATGAGAGGACTCTGACTGAGGGATGATAAAGACACAGATGAAAATAAAAATAATGTGAAACTGCACAACTAGAAATGTTACCAGTATCAATGCATCATCTTTAAAATCCTGTATAGTACAATAGTTGTGTGGAGTTGTTGATAGCTCAGTATCAGCATCAGTACTTGCCTATTAGTCAAGAGGTCCTGTTTTTTCATAAGTGACAATCGTGGTAGTTGTAAGCTGCTTCAGGAGACTGGAGCTGCCATCTGAAAGTAAAAAAGTTTGGTTATGTTCAAAAGTAGTGATGCTCCAACACAATATACTGGATCTGTTTCGGCACCAATACTAACCTTGTTCAAAGGGTTGGATGACCCGACAGGACACATCAGCATTCAATCTGTAAATGAGTGATTAAATGTAGTTTGCAAAAGTTTAAACATCCGGTATAAATCCGACCTCCAGTGACATCCGGTATTAATAAAATAATGCCTGGCCATGCCGTATTAACGGGTGGGATCAAGATCGTAATGTGTTGCCACGATTTAGTAACGTGTGGGGACGAGATAATTAGGTCGTGGCCACGACTTTGTAAGGTGTTGGAATGAGATCATGCCTTAATCATCATTAATATCACCAGCAGAGCTCTGTAATTTGCTGAGTTTACATAAACATAAAATGTAAAATGTGCCATACCATATTTTTTTTCCTAATATGTTACATTAAGCAAAAAAACAATAATAACTATGCATTAAAACATGTAGATGTGATAATTCCATTTTGAAAACCAAGACATGCCACGTGACAGGGTTCCCAAATCTTTGCATACGACTATCTATTATTTGTAAAACACTTTTCATTTAAGTGTAAATCTCAAGACGCTACAAAGATACATTTAATAGAACACCATAAGCTTTAGAGAATAAACATTAGAAAAAAACAGACTGATAAAATACTAAAAGCCATAACATAACATTAGAACACTTAGTGAAAGGCATAGCAAAACTACATTACTAAAATGAAAAAGCCATAACAGCATAACTTGTAAAAAAAAAAGGCTGTCCTAAATTTAATGCCTTTATAAACAAATTTAACTGCTTTAGTCTCAGTCTAACCAATGCAGAACAATGTAATTTGCACAAACTTAAAAAGAATGTTTGATTGTCACTCTTATAGTATCCTTTACTGTATATTTCTTAATAGAGAGTGTTGGGGGTAGCGAGGTAATGTTACAGTAATGCAATTCCTTTTTCCTATAACAAAGAAGTGTAACACATTACCATTTAAATTCTTGCAATCACATTAAAATTACTCACTTAATAAGAATTTCGCTTGCTTTACTCAAACGTCTGCAACAGAACAATATTAGTAACGTTTATGTCATAAATTTCCCCTATATAGATTATTCTTCCCTGTACATTGCCTATTGTACACAATTTGTGACAGTTGACCGTACATATTTAAATGTGAATGTGAGCTGTGCAACGTGAACACAGGAAGCACCTTAAACTCGACGGGCAACCTGTCAAAGCATCTAGTGCTTTCTATCTAATATGAAACCGATGGATAAACATCACCATGCTGAAGAAGAGAGAGCAAACAAGAACAGCTGAACAGGCTAGACTCAATTTGCATTCAGGAGCAACAATAAGTTTTACATTTATATTTACTTTGAGGCAGATGTTTAAGTCATTTCTATCTACTCTTGGTTTTCAAACAGCATTAGCCGTTAATAATTTTAATCAGCATAACTGTCTGTAAGGCAGCGAGAATGATGGTGTTTTCTGTGATTGGCTGTTTTTTAATAAAGTACTGAAAGTACTACTGGGTTTTTCCATGTACTTTCCAGTTAGCACAGGTTTTTATGAGTTTGACAGAATAATGTAATAGTAAAGTAATGAGTAACTAGATTGCTGTATCCCCAGTTGCACCCCAACAACAGCTTTTCATGCTTTTATATTCTTTTTTTCAACATCGGATACTCAAAATAATACTGCTCATTGAAACTCCTGAACATTCATACAAGTGCATTATACAAGTGCATTCCTGGCTACATACCAACCAGTTGAGATAACCAAATACCAAGCTAACAAACCTTTAAAGGAAGCATTTAAAACTCATAGAGAAATAAAAATAAAAAGAATTATGCCTGATACCAACACTATTAACAATATCAGTCTACATTCCACTCACAGTTCTTGTATCTTTTCATTTGATTCACAGGACAAAAAGCTCATTCCTGGCAACATTTCCTTTCCAGCATGTGCTCAGACATCCTGTGGTTTAATTGGGAATTTTATGTCACGTGCAGCTTACCACAGGCATATCGTCTCCCTCTCACACACACCTGCTGCCCACCAAGGTCATTCATGCTAACATAAAGGAAGAATCAGTAGTCCCGGCATTATGAGCACAAATAACACATCGCTGTGAGACAAGGAAAACGATTCCAAGTTATGGTCTTTGTTCTATTATTGTAAGTGAGATATAGTACCAGCCTAATGTGGATCACACAGGGTGAACAGAAAGAGCGTTTAAATCTATCATTGCCCTACAGAATGTTAAGTGCATCACCTTTCTAATCTTATATAAAAATCATATTTCATGTCTGCTTTTTGAGAAATGTGTGTCTGTCTGTGTTCATGCTGAAAACCAATGGCATGCTTCTTAAATGTAAATTTAAGGGGCCCATATCCTACATTTTTCTGGCACTTAATTCATTTTCCTTGAAGTTCTCTGAAGCCTAGGCTAGGCCTAATCTTGGACTAAGTTTCAGTAACAACATAGAATTACCATTGAAATTTCTTTTTAGTTTAGGCTTAGGCTTAATTTGGGTCTAGGAAACTGGCCATTATGTTTGTGCGACTTTACAATTAATTTTTAGACCATTTTCCAAACTCTTTTCATCCCTCAGTTAAACAGGCTGTTTTTGTTACTGTGCCTTTAGGACTGAAATATGTAAATTATCTCTCTTCTGCCTTGGCAAGAGACATCCTGGCTGTCTTATGCTGTGTTCACGGCTAAGTATGAACTGGGAAGTCTGCAACTTCCAAGTAGGAAAAATCAATTTGATTGGCCTCCTAACTCATAATTCCCATTGAAGTTTCTCAAGAGCTCAGACTTTTCTGAGTTGCAATTCAGTCATATCACGTCAACATGGCAGCACTCACAGAAAAATAACTGATAGTGTTTTAAGCTTTTTAGATAAACTTTTTGGTTTTTATTTGTGTATGACACTAAATGCCAGGGGACACTTAATAATTGCATGCTTAAGTCATTTTGTACAAGATATTTAATCAAACTCTGTGCTTTGATACCCTTTATTGCACGACATTAACAATGAAATGCCACAGCCTGCATCTGCTCTGTAAATGAAGCTCTAGCCAAACAACTTTTTAACTCCAGTGTAAAAGCCTTTAAACTGCTTTTTATCCACTAACAGCAGCCAAACAAGCACTAAATTACTGTGTGTCCATTTTTTCTGACTTCAACCTGCTAAAGTTGAGTGAACACTTTGATACGGCCAGCAGGAAGTTCCTTGTTTTAGACAAGTTCCCAGTTGAAGTGAAAGCAGCATTATACTGTGGCTCATTCAAAAAGTAGTATGTTGAAATACACCTTATAACTTCATTGTGATGGGGGGGGGCTAAACTGCTATAGGCTGAATAGATATTTGTAAATGTGATGATTTTACAAAAAAAGAAAGGTTTAAAAAGAACTGATTTTGATCCTTATTTTCCATATATTGACACTATGGACTTGGGAGTGAGTTATATGGTTTGTAACTTTATTAAAGTTTCCATATTACTTTAAACTCTTTTATTTTTGAATTTCAGCACTTTCATTTTATGAATTTTGACTATGAAAAATGTCTCAAAAATAAAGATACCAAAAAAGGTTTTTGCAGCGATGCCAAAGAAGAACCATTTCTGGCTCTTTTAGGGACCTTTCAATGGATGTTAAATAACCATTTTTGTAAATGAGATGTGTGAGAGTTAAAGATGCACCATGTAAGATTTAGTGGCATCTCGTGGTGAGGTTGCAGACAGCAACCAACCGAATACCCTCCCTGACACCTCCCTTTCCAAGCATATAGTAGAGCCTATGGTGGTTGTCAGGATTTCTGCCGTTGCCTGTCCCGATTTCATTTTGCTTCTCTAGCTCTCTAGAGCCAGTGTTTGTTTCGTCTGTTATGGGCTACTATAGAAACATGGTGGCCTCTGTTCGAAGGGCTCATTCTAAGCTAAATGGACCACAGTGATTCACAGTTACAGGTTATTATACACTAATGAAAACAGGTTTTGTACACTACATTCCATTTCTGCTAATAAATATGTCTAAATCTTACACACTGCACCTTTAAGAAACTTTTTTGAAGTTTCAAGAAACTCCACATATTGTAAACCAGTCAAAGGTTTACCTAGAACAATAGATCTAGGGCAAGGATCATTTAGGATCTGTTGATTTTAGGAGTGTAGGCTGAAAAGTATGCTTTGAATGTAACATTCTCTTCTCAGACTATTTTGCCCCAGGTTGGAAGAGAAGGTCATTGTTGACCTTTCCGCCATTCTTGCAGTTTCACATGATCAAAATCTCCTTCGACAGCTTCTTGCTTGCTGGAGCTAATTGACAACGTGTAGTCTAAAAGGCTACAAGTGAAGAAGAACCTGAGGTAATGAGAGGTGCTCTGACGGAGCACAAAGCCTCAAGAAGCTGGAAAATGGCGTCCAGTCATTCAGCCAACCTTCCAGCTGCACAATTCAGACAAGTGTAAGTGCTCTTTCTCTCTGATCACAGGCAAGAAATCAAAGGGCATTCTGGGGTATTCTCTGCACCATCACAGTCTGGCTAAAATACAACATGCACTTACACCACGGACTCCGTTCCTGAGCAGGTGAGACTGAAAAGTGAGACTGGCACTACATGCTCAGGTTGTGAATAAGCATTTCACACAATTGAGAGTAATTATACACAGGTGGGGCTCAGCTTTTCTGGCTTTTTGTCATTACCCTGATATTGTCATTAACATGCATTGGCAGTCTCTCAGCATCAAAAGCAAAATCCTCTGATCCTTCCTCTGAACCATGGAAAACAGACTGTGTACAAGAGGCACTCCTGTTAAAATCAGCACTCTGTAATGGATGTTGACCATTTTCAGTGTCATTTGGAACGGCTGAGTTACAGTAGCAGCTCAATGTACTGTAACTAAGTAAATGACTTGGCAGCAAGCCTTAGCCATGTCTCACTTCATAACTCAATTAGTTTGCTAGCCAGCTTGTAGCATGGTGAATCGAGCTGACACACTCACTTGGCTTGTATGGAAGTACAAAAACAGGCATATTTGAGTTTCTGGCTTTTATCAGAAAAGCATGAAAAAGATGTGCTTTTGAAAACAAGTATGTAGTAATTCAAATGAAGCATGTACAAAAAACGAAGACAACCCTTCATTAATTTAATTTACAGTCAAAATGACCATTAAGTACCAGTTATTCATTTTTAAAAAGATATTTCTATTTCTAGACATAAGAAACACAGACAGAAGATTAGAAGATAAAATATAAGAAAAATAAGTGATAAAACAGAAGTTTCTAAAACTGTATTTCAACAACTGATTGAAACATACAGAGAAAATTAGAGTCCTTGCAATCGTGCAAGACCTGTTTGACCACCAAAACTGTCCCCATCAGATAAACAGCACTTCATCTTGGAGAGAAAATCAAGCTCTACTCTTGCTTCATATCCACAGGTGTTTCTGTCCATCTTTCCATTGTGAGAAGACAACTCTTCTGAGAAATGGAAAGAAGAAGAAACTTTGCAAATCAAACAAAGAAGCTACTGGTGTTCCCAAAATAATGGACTGACCAACCCAGAGTCCAGGCATCAATATCACTGAATGAGTTTGGGATTACTTGGATCATGAGAAGCAGAAAATACAACCATCTTACAAGATTGAACTTCAAAGGTGTGGAAAAATATCCCTGCATATTTCTTTGAAAACTGAAACTGAAAGCAAGCTTGAAAAGAATGAAAGGTGTAATTAAGTCAAAAACGTGGACAAACTAAATACTGAAAAAATATATATTTAGTTGTTGAGACTTCTGTGTAATTTCTGTTAAATAAATAAAGGAATATCTGACTTTTGCACAATACTGCACATGGTTTATGCTGTATATTTTTAAAAATATGAATGCAATATATTCTAATTTATTTTAATATATTACTTTGTTGGGATCATTGTGAAAAGAGACATCATAAAATTTTCATGATGTTTTTTCGTTATACTGTTCATTGTGTGTTCTGTATATGTATAATATTCTACAGTCATTTTCATTTATTTACATAATTTACACAATCATTTATTTATTTGTTTGTTTGCCACTTCTCTAGGACCACTTTGGTACCACATGAGGAATATTGCTTTCTCATATTCATCGGGATATATGGTTTTGAATAGCTAAATAAGCATCTTTTAAGGCCTTGCTTATTCATGCCTTAATTTAAATGTATTGGACAGATTCTAATAAAATTAACCATAACCATAACACCTCTGGATACAGAGTCTTGGCAGGTGCCCTATGAATAGTGAAAGCCTAACTTTTACACCTGTACCTGCTCTAACTATGGCTAGCTGGCAGTGAAGAGCAGCTGGAGCTCCCTCACTGCTGATGGAGAGAGGTTCAGGGAGGCCTATAGCATTGTAGCTCAGGAGCATCTGGAACACTCTGACTTTCTAGTGATTAAAACTACATTAGCTCCATGGAAAATGACAACAGCATCCCTCTGGCCAAATCACAGGCTGATTTCTAGCTAGCTATTTTACACCAGATAATGCTATCCAGATTTCAGTGAAGGCATCTGGGGCCTAAAATGCCCTTCTATAAAGCAGTGATAGGAGAAATAGCACTAATTGAGGGCAATAAGCGTTTACCAGTCACTTTAGGTGTAAATCTACTAAGGATTTTGACATATGAAGTATTAGGTTAATGTATTAATTCATAAGCAGTATTTAATAATGAATGCTGTGGAATGGCTTTGGAACTCGTCCAAAATATAACAGTGTCTTTAACCTTCTGATAAAGATTTCCTCAGGCAAGGTGAATAAAGGAAGCTTCGGGAGTAAAATGTTAAAGGTACACTCCAGTCAAAATAAAACACGTGTTGTAATGATGACCACAGAGGTGCCGCAGTGGCCTCTAGACTGTGATTTTCTGGTTTAAAGACTAGGACTAGGTAAAATGCCTGTTTGATGATGTAGCTTGTAGGTGGGAAGAATTTTTGAAAAAGTACAACTGCTTTGGTTTGGACAGAAGGTGGGATGTTTAGCTTGTAAATGCAGAAAAAAGGTTCAGTGAGGAGAAGCAAGTAGAGTGAGGGGGAAGGAGTATACAATCTGTTTTTGTTATTTAGTTTACTTCCAGTGCATATATCCACTTTAAATGCACAAGCTTAATGTCTTTTGACTTTATACTTCTTCTTTATAGCCATAAAGAAAGATTTGTTTAAAAATGAAATTGATAGGGGAAAAAAGTTTTCAGAGACTATTTTAAAATATATAGTTTTAAGCAAAAGTTTGGGTGCCCCGGTCAAATATCATGTTTTGTTGATTTTGTAAGAGAAAATAAGTTAACACATCCTGTACAGAGAACACACTTACTCATTCTAATTGCTGATGGCTGTTTATTTGATGAGTTTAACATTTTGGAAAAAATATGACATAAAATGTCCTTTGCAAAAGTTATGACACATTTTATGTTATGTTAAATTTTTTGAAAATTGTTTTTTCCAAAAATTATGTATTAAGATATGATTCATTTGGCATATGTAAGTTTGTGCACTGTAGAGGATGTGTTAACTTATTTTCACTTAGAAAATCAACAATTTTAAATTTAATTCGACCTGGGGTTCAAACTTTTGCATACGACTGTGTATAAGTCATCAATACTGCAGCTAGGTGGTGGTGGAAGGTGGGAGGAAAGTGGGAGGAACATTTAAAAATTACAGCTGCTTTGGGATGGATTTTAGAGGCAGGATGTTGGCTGGTGAATGTGGAAGTAAGGCATAATACATAGCGAAAATTACTGCTAGGAAGCAGAATATCTTATTGAAGCCGTGTATCTGTAGTTACTGCCTTCAAATCATTGGGCCTCATTCACCAACCTTTCCTAAGAAGAAACCTCTTCTTAAAACCCACTTATGCACTTTTTACAACGTTTCTAACATTCACCAGTGTTTTCTTGTTTGGGATTTGTTCTTAGGTAAGAACAGATTCTACACACACCCAAGGTGAGAATAATCCTGTGGTTTAGGAACACGTCATTAATCTGACATAGACTTTTTCTTAGGACCTTTCTCAAGAACACATTTAAGAAAACACTTAGGAAGATATTAGTCAATGAGGCCCATCATTACAACAGAGAGAATGGACTGCTTGAACAATAGAAATGACACATCAGATGAGAAGGATGACAAACTATAGATAAAGTGGTTGTTTAGTTTTCTTGATGATTTTGTTTGATGACTGAGGTGAGAGTTACACTAATTCTATCTTGGTTGTGTTTATTAGCCTGTAGATCAGTGGCTAGGCTAGCAGTTATGATTGGTGGACACCACAGGGATTTCTAATGGTTGTATTATACTTGGGTAATACATGTTAGGTACTGTAGTAAAGGAACCCTGATGAATGAAAATTGTGATTTCTGTCTAGTCAATGAGGTTTCGGGATACAGTGATACGGCGTACTGTGCACAGCAAAGAAAGTTTTTTTCAAATAACCTTTATTTATTTATTTATTTATTTATTTATTTATTTATTTCAAGATTAAAGTCTTCAGATGAGGCTTTACTCATGAAAGGAGAATCAAGCAGGTTTAGGATTAAAATGTCTATGTTTCATAACGATAATATACAAGATTTGTATGTGGGCTCATTGTCCAATATACAGATCACATTTTGATTCACCACCTCTAAAAGGCACTTCAACCACTTCAAACAAAGTCACCTACTATCAATAATATTACTTGTTAGGAATCGATCAGTTAAAGCTTTCAGAACCAAATGACAGATAGCTTTGAGAATAAATGCTCAGATAAAGCCACTAACTCTGATTGTCAAAACAAGGATAAAACTGCATTACAAGAAACTCTGATTTTAGTATCTAGTTTTTAGTACTGTGTCAGCAGAAATGTACAGTAAACATACATATTTTACCTTTTATTCAGAGGAATTGATCCAGACATACTTCACAGATATTCGCACAGCTGCAGGACGTTAGTGTTATCACATGACAGGAAATGAAGTAAACTTCTTATACATCCATAAAAGTCCCTTGTACAACTGTACACAATTTCCTCTGTGCTCTGTTGTTTTTTATTACTTTTCCCCCTCCTTGTACTCCACTTTGGTGTCTGTATTTATCAGGCATTGTCTTTAACAATATTTTAGTTTAGATTTTTTAAAATCAACCCAAAAACAAAGTTGACCTTTATTTACTTTGTTGGTTCATGCCCCTGGTCATATTAAGTACCATTCTTTATATCATACCATTAATCTATAATCAAAGTGTAATGCCTGATACCATCTTTCACTCAAAAATATACCCAGTAGGGAATGAGAATCACTTATTGACCTAGCTTTCCCAGTTACTTAATTATCTGACCATTTTTCACACATCTAGCTACTTCAATTGAGCCATTAAATATTGAGAAGAGGGGTATATATGCTCTAAAAGTAACTTTTTACATTTTTTGACCAAGGATGAATCTTTGGCACATTGTCAAAAATTACATACATTTTCCCAGCTTCATGTTGACAGTGTGTGTGTTCTGGTGCCAAACATATTGGCACAGTGTGGCTGCTGCTTTACAGCGGTGTCATTTGTTTTGTTTTATATTCTTTGTGTGCATGTTTTGATGTTTCCCTGCTGGCTGAGCGGTTTGCCAAAACCTTCACCAAGACAGTGGCAGACAGAGACCCTGGTGGCTCAGAGGCTTCTTGGGCTGGCCTCTCAAACGGCACTACACTGCAACTAAATGGCTGTTTGGACTGTCAGCTTGAGTGACGCAACACCGCAGCCACCAGGTTGCTTTGGCTGGCTTCTTGGGCTAGCCACTTGAGCGACACTACATTGAAGCTACATTGCTTCCTGGGCCGACAGCTTGGGCAATGCTACACCGCAACTATGAAGCTGCTTGGGCTGACTGCTTGAGTGACGCTACAAAGCAACTATGAGACTGCTTGAGTTGGCTACTTGAGTGAAACTACAATGCAACTACAAAGCTGCTTGAGCTGGCTGCTTGAGTGACGCTACACCGTAGGTACGAGGCTGACTGGGCTGGCTGCTTGAGCGACGCTACGTCAAAGCTATGCGGCTGCCTGAGCCAACCACTTGAGTGATGCTACATCGAGGCTGAGGCTGCTTGAGCACTGCTACACTTCAACTACGAGGCTGCTTGGGTTGGCTGCTTGATGGATGCTACACCACAGCTACGTGGCTGCCTGGACCGGCCGCTTGAGCATCTTTATGTCATAGCTACGTGTCTGCCTGCGCTTGACACTTGAGTGATGCTACACTGCAGCTGTGAGGCTGCCTGGATCAATGGTGTTTGGTTGCGTGACTGACACTACACTGCAGCTACAAAGCTCCTTGGGCCAGTCGCTTCAACAGTGTTACCCCTCCACAACTAAGGACTTTTTCTGGGCTATGATGCTTCACCATAGTTGCGAGGCCCCCTGGGCAGAGAGAGACCTTCCTCATGGCTAAGGACTATTTCTAGACCAGCTAAGTGACTCTATACCTTAATAGTGCGTGTGTGTATTGTGGGTTGTTTTATTTATTGTTGAATATGTATTTTGTTACTTATGTAAAGCATCCTAGGGTTTGACAAAGATTCCATGTAAATTAAAGCTCCATTCCAAATCAAACCCAATCCACCTCAAAAAAATAAAATCTGAGAAACAATAACATGGACTCCAAGCACATATTGCAGTTGCATCAAGGCACATTTAGATTAGCGTCATCTCATGTCTACATCTTTCTCTGTGAGCTGAAATAGTTTTATTCTGTTGGTAAACATTCTTTCAGCTCATGGTCATGGCCTTTGTCTTCACCTAGCCACTGTGTCTGCAGCTATTGTTAAAGGATGTCACCCAACAATGCACTTTTGAGACACTACCACTAATTTACATCTGTTTTTAAGAGACAAAAAAAAAAAACTTGTGTCATTTGAACAGAGTACTTAATTAACCACACTTACAATCTATCTCATGCATTTTTGTGCACTCCTCCTTTAAATACTCATGTATGAGGAAGAAAAATGCTTGTAAATTGCCAATAAAAAAGCCTTCATCAGGGCATCTATGCATTCACATCCACGTCACCTATAAGCCATAACCACTGGTGGAGAGAGTGCAGATTCCAAAGTATTTTAGAAAAAAAAAACTATGCTGAAAACTTTATAATAAGAATGGCTTGTGCTCATCCCAAGACATCATGTCCACTTCCTCTCTCTGTTTATTCATTCTGTGATATACACCTACAAGATCTCTCCTGATGTTTCCAATATATTACCACTATGCAACTTACTCAACTTAGTCATATGACCTTTGCAACTCTGGAGATTCTTATGGCCGTATAATGCTGGGATGACTGGTACAACTCCCACTGCCCATGGCCTCTGCTCAGGCACTGAAACTGTGATGCTTGATGCAAAAGGTACAAGGTCCATAGCTTCCACCCTCTGCTTTTTGAGCAATGTTTCTTCTGCCTCTTATCACAAAATCTTTTTTTGTTGCAGTTTAGGCAGGAAAAGAAGACATAGCAAACTTGGCTTGGATGCATGATACTGGTATAGAACTTTTACATTACTCTTTAGAAAACTCAAAGATCTCAATTGAAAGGTTCTTTATGGACCCAAAACTGGTTCTTCTATGTCACTGCTTTACTTACCCCTTACAGAAAAGTCATTACATGAATTTCACATGTGAATAAACACATGTTGTTGTTGCACATTTCACATGATAAAAATGAGTCATCACATTTGAAAAAATGTGATCACGTGATAAAACACATGATTACTTGTAAACAAAGTTTTTGCACACTTCACATGTAAAACATGCACAACTTTTCTGTAACAAACTGAACACTGAGATTTCTAACCTATTGCTTATTGCTGTTCATGACAGATAATCTTTTAGATAACAGGAAAAAGTAGCAAAAGCATCAGAGCTCGGATACATTTAAGTTATGATTTGAAAGACCTACTCTAATCTGAAGCGTGATCTGCCAATAAAAATGAAACTCCACATCACTGAAAGAGAGGAACAAAGGTGGATTCAGATTTTTCAGAATGTTTTCGATATTCAATAACTGTGAAAATTAAAAAAAAAAGTTACTAAGGATGGTTCGATGTAAAATGACTCATTGTAGAGAACACTTTATTTACGATCCAGAACAACCAGTGAACCTGAATGTGTCTTCTGTTTTTTGTATATAATGTCGATGATGACAAAATAGTTATAAATCTGAAATCTTTGGGGATTTTTTATGTAGCAACATCATATAAAAGCATTCAGTGAAGTAGATCTTCCTTGTTGATATCATCATCACTGTGGACAGTTCTGAGTCAGCAAGTTTCTCTAGAATGATATATTTCACATCCAACCACTTTGAATTAGATGTTTACGTCTAAATGATTTAATTACACAGATGTTTCAAGCAACCTGTGGAATTTCCTCTTAAAGCATTATGATGGATAGTCAGACAACTCAAACACTGACATGTTGAACAATGTTGTGTATGTCTGACCATGAACATCTCTGAGAATTAAAATAAGACCTTGTAGACAGTAGTTTTACTACATGTCCCTGTTTGGTATTACATGCTTTCAAAGCTGATTCAGAGAGCTTGGCTTCTTCTCTGTGTGAATGGTGCTCTCACCAGAGGTGGTGCTCTTGTGCAACAAATGTATGTAGAAAGAAAGGAAAGGAACAATTTATTTCAATGTATTATTTATTATAATGCATAATTTTTAAATAATTGGATTTTAAATATGGTACCTTTCTTCTAAGTTGTGCACTTAGACATGCACATTTTGACATTTTAAAGAAAATACACCTTAAGAAGTATAATGAGTGCATTCCTCCATTTAGACATAAACTGACATGTTAATCTTTTACCGTACACATACACCAGTAAGATATATATAACATCTTAAGAAATGTTGTGGAATATCCATTATTTCCAACAAAATTCTTTTAAATACACAACCTTTTGAGAAGGTTACTTCTAATTCCAGTGTAAGATTTCTCTGATAACTCTTTGACGATCATGTATCTACCATATATAATAAGAAATAACAGATTTTAATCAGCCAACAGTTTTTAATGTTTCAAACTCAATATGAGTTTTTGATAGTCTTAAATAATGCATTTTAGAATTTTACTATCTTTTAATGTGCTAAACATGCTCAGTTCAGACTTTTCTTTGGATTAGTGATAGCAACAGGCCATCATGAAGTTACCTGCTCTAAATTTCTGCCCAAAAACACTTCATTACTGCTAATTAGCTACAGAGAATAATTAATACGTGCAGTTAAAACTTTCCACAAAGTGTCATGTTTCATGATATTGTGTCAATATTTTCAACATGCACATTTACAATTTTTGACCAAAGCTTTTCATAAAGGCATTTATAATTGAGAGCCTAAGTGTACTAATGCATGATTACAATCTATAAAAGCTACAGCTTGCCATTTTGTAGATGTTGTTTTTTTTTCTATTTAACTGTAGCATTAACTGAAATGCCCCAAATTATCCAAGTGGTTTCAATGCTAGGCTCAATGACCCTTCAAACAAAAATGAAGGCAGAGACTGGAAATAATTGAGCTAGAACACAGAACTAATACATTTCAGCATAGAAGGAGAAAGTGTAGCTTTGACACAGCAGATAATGAAGACAGCCAGCCCATGAAAAACACATGGAAGAGTTAACATCTATGGGTGTATCAACTGGAAAAACTATAGATTTGCCTGACGGTTAGACAGCTGGGTCCCTTGAGTAAAATAGGCACGATTTAGTGGATATTTTTAGCTCTGAAGCACAAAGTGGTTGTGACAGAATCTTAGTAGGTGACCACATGAGGGGTTACACTGTTACATTGCACAATAATCTACAGCACAGACATATTAATAACTGCATTTATGTGGACTGATTATTCAATATTAGTCTTATGCTGTGTTGGGATGCTCATCAGTAGTTTGTACAGACCAGATGGTTAACTAGTACATACAGCTTCACTCTGTTTGTATGCTTTATGAAAAACAGAAAAAGAAAGCAAATATGTGTGGAGAACATATCCTGCTTTGCTATATTAAACAAGCACATAGATCACACAGAAGCACATCAGGTGTACTTTTTCACATTCACCACCAGATTTACCATTTTTTGCTGGCAGAAAAAGTGAAAAGTTGTGTGACGCATCACATGTAAATGTAACATCTAGAATCCAAAGTTTCCAACTTGAAAATATGATTTTGTTGACTTTTCAAGTGCAAGTTACAATTTTGAGAATTGGTATGTCCCAGTTTACGGCACCACTCAAAAACAGTATAAGACTGGTATTCTAGCAAAGGAATTATCATGTAAACAATCAGCTGTCATTGTCCAACTAAAACCTTAGTCAACCTAAGCTTAGCCTGATTAATCCTGCAGTCTAGGCCAATATTCTGTTACACTCTCCAAAAAAAAGGTACAAAACTGTCACTGGGGTGGAACCTTAAAGGGTACAACTTCAGTATTTTAGATAGGGAATATAAATGTAGCATATTCTATTGATAATCTCATTTTTTAAGCTGCATTGACTCCATACTTCCTCTCCTGACTCAAGGCTTTTCAATTAATTTTTCTATTTGAAAAAGTTATTAAACAGTACAATTGGGAAAGTGTATATACTGTACCTTTAAAACTTTTTGAAGGTACACAATGGGGCCTTAAAGACTGTGTTTTTTTGTTTGTTTATTTTTCTCCACAGTTTACATTTTTTCTCTAATTCCATTCACTGGGTCTCCCCCAACCACACAATGCTACCAAGCTGGCAGGGGGAAGGGTAGCACAAACTTCCTCCAGATTAGTGAACATTGCTGCTAACATAATGTCAATGGACAGCTCAACACAAAGGATAGGAGGAGAGACACCTGCCAGTGATGCAGGGAGGGGGACAGAGGGAGGGCCATGCTACCCAGCCAGAGAGAGCGAGGCCAATTGTGATCTCTTGGACTCCCAGGCACAGATGACTGTGGCATCACCGGAGATCAACCTTGCAACTTCCCAATGATAAGGCCAACACAAACTGTTATGCCACTTTAGAGCCCCTTAAGGACGATGTTCCACTTTTGAGGGTACATTTACACAAGTGTGGCATTTTTGCTGGTTTGAGAATTAGAACACACGGAAAGTACATCAAACACAAAAACGCCAGTCTAAACTTGACATCATTTTGCAGCACTTTCTTCAGTAATAATAACACTAAAGCAAGCAGTCTATGATGGCATGCATGTCAATGGGTCTGTAAATTGACTAGTTATTTATACAACTCATGTACAGCTGTGGATGTAAACACAGCACCTGCCTGCATTTAAGTATACTAAACATGCAAGACAGATGTGTATTTCTTTTCAGGCAGAGATGGTTCTTCAGCGTGTGTGTAAGCTGTAATGAGGGAGACCTGCAGCCCTATATCACTTTTAGCTAACAAAGCAAAGAAAAGACATGTGCTCTCCTTTGTAGCGTCACACCTTTCCGTAGAGAAGTCATTGGCCTGCGGGTCAGTGGGTCTTGCTCGCGTCAAGGAAAAATTAGGCCGTTTTATTCATTCAAGCTGATTTAAATAGCTATTTAAATTTTATGGTCCTAATTTTTATTTTATTTTCCCTTAGGTCACTGAGTCCAAGGACAGTGCTGTGAGACCACACTATCTGCCCACAAACTGAAGAGGTCATTCTATGTGAAACATATGTCCACACATATGTTCCAGTCTGGTTAAAGATATAGACATAGACAGTGACATTTATGCTTGTACATTAAATGTGTGTTACAGAAGATTAAACAGTCTGTGTGCTTTTACTTGAGACAAATAATCTGCTTTTGATTATATCTAACATTCAAAGATGCAGAGAATCTAATATATACTTTTATTGCTTCACGTTTTGATTATTGCAATGTCCTAATAGGTCTTCTCACATTCAAAGTTAACTGCAAATTGGACAAAATGCAGCTGCTCAGCTACCTGTATCTACCCCTGTGTGGCTCCATATTGCACTTACTGTCCACCCCGGTCCCTTTGTTCATCTAGCTCTGGGGACAGATTCTCAAAGCACTTAGGACAGTCATAACCCACAAGGAACATCATATCTTCAGAGTCACAATCGTAACTAGCTTTTAATCATGTTTTTATTTCTGACATTTATGATCTTTCAACAATGTCATCAAGAGAACATTCCTACATATTGTAAACTGCACTGAAATCAACTGAACAGTCATTCAAACCAGAGGAAAATGCTTAAAAATAGTAGACTTTGCCTAATATCGTTAAAAGAACAGGATGATGGGAGTTTTTTCTGTAATTAAGTTGGCTTAACAACGCTAACTTACTGTTTGTGTTCTGTTATTATGCACTATAGTGCACTTTTAGTGCTTTTGGGACTGACTGCGTGGACGTGTTTGTGCAGCTTTTGTTCAAGTACTATTTTTCCCTGCAGGAAATGAATGGTAAGAAACACTGAGAAAATTAAATCTGTCTCAAAATGATCTCACAAAGGGCATCTCTTGCATTGCCATTCATTCCCATTACATATAGACTCACATACATTCTAGCAACACCTTAGCAACGACTTGGGATACCATAGCAACAGCTTAGCAACACCTTAGTAAACACTTGGGATTCCATAGCAATAGGTAAGCAACAACTTAGCAACCGCCTGGGAGTTGTATGCATTTATCATATGCATTTATAAAACATAACTAATAACATACAATAACATGAATAATAACGTAGAAAAGAAGTGCTCTCCTTTGTAGCATCAAACCTTTTCATTTTTGTAGAGAAGTTCTCATTATTGTTTACACTAGGCCAAGGGTGATTATGTACCATGCGGGCTTCCTCACCCTTTCCATTGCCTGTGTGCATATTAAAAAACGCTGTTTGAGAAAAACAGTGTTGCTTTTTTAATGTTATAAATGCTTTAATTTCTACATATTTAGATGATATGATTTAGATATGATTTCTTTTTCCTTTTTTGGTGACTCCACCTAATGTTTTACAAGATTGGCAGTTCATGCACACATGAGGATTCATCACTGCCTCAGTATCTAAACTTGGATCAACAGAGAAAGTTGTTAGGTTTTGTAAAGCTGAAACTTTGTGAAGTGAAGCCTAAGTTGCACCTGCACCACAAAAAAAACAAAAAAAACAATAACATATCTTTATCTTTAGCTTTTTATCCCTTTGCTTCTTTTCCATTTTTGACTACAGACTTGTACATTCTTTTCTTGAGACATGATTAATTAGCTCACTTGAGTGTCTTAGACAACAAAGGTACACTAATAACCCAGAAGATGTTAGGAGTCCCCTGGAGGCCGCAGGACCCTAAGCCACTGCTTATGTTACTTATTAGGTAGAGCCGGCGCTGGGTCTAAGAGTACTACTTTAGTACACTTTTAACAGTCATTTGACTGTTGTTATACTGCATTAATGTATTAATGCACAGTTTTAGTTGTATTGAGGTCAAACGACATTAACTGCACGCCTTTGTCAGGCATGAACAGGCAGGCAGAAGCATGCATGTCATAATGAAAAATTAATGAATGTTCAGACTTTCTGGTTGTACCTAATGAAAGATCACTGACCAGTAAGGTCTCAGGGCTAATATAAAATTAAAAATGAATGGCAGCCTTCAAGCACTAGACTAATTTGTAATAAAGTGAACCAGATGTTTTGCCTTATCGCTGCCACTCTCTCGTCTAATAACAGAGGCACTCAAGCTGTACAACAAGGCCAAAATTTGTCACAATAAAACATCTGCAGGATATCAAAAAACATATATATATATTTTTTTTAAAGGGTTGATAATTTGCTAGAAAGGAAATGAAACAGTTGTACACTTGTTTCTGTATTGTTTCAAAGCTCTTTGAAGCTTTTAGATTCAAAATAAGAAAGTGGGATGAAAGCTAGAAAAAGGTCAACAAAAGGGTATGACCTTTGGAGGATCTGAGCAGTCAGGCCAGTTTTGATCTGACCCTTTTGATTGAGGCTGCAGTCAGAGGCAACTGTGCTGTGATGCAGTTTCAGTTATATAGCAGTGCAGCGGCCTGCCCGGTCAGCTGGTCTCTGGGGACTGTCCCCAGCCTCAGCTTAGCAAAAAAGCACAGCTTCTCAAGTTAGCTTGCACCATTAGATACTGTGACAGCCTTTATAAATCTTTTATTCAGTTCTTTGGGAGCGCTTCCATGGTACTTGAAGACAAATTGACTTTGGGGAAGGAGTCAGATACTATCAGAGACTTTTACTGCGGTGGCTGGCAAGCAATTCTTAAGAAAAAAAAAGACACACGGCAGAGACTGACGTAGTTATCACTCACCACTGTCCACTACTTTGTCTTTATTCATGTTCACTCTCAAACTCACACTGTAACCTTTTTGCAAAATTCTGAAATTCTGACCATTAACCCCTTAAACTGCTGGCTTATTGTTAAAGTGTTAAGACTTGTTTTGCAGTAACTGCTGTAAACTATTCAGTAACTACCATGAAACATATTATAATATTATAGTATTATAGTTATAAGCCATGTAAATCTCTGAGCCCACAATGATTCAGCTCAGTTACAATTCTTTAAGAAATGATTCAATGTATATTTTTTACAGTTACACAATCATTTAACAGATGCTTTTAGCCAGAGAGACTTATAAAATATGCCAACATGGGAAACCAAAGCAATGCAAAACACCTGCAGAGACTGCAAGAACTTATAGCCTAGCCAACAAAAGGCAGAACGTGGAAAAATGTGGCTAATTCGGTCTTTTAATCTGCTTTTCAAACCTAATCATAAGATTTCTCAGTGCTGTTACTGCATTCATTTGATATGTATAGAATGTGATCTAACAGAGCTGTTTAGTTTATATTACAAACCACACTTTTCAACAAGAAAACATATGAATAGGAATGTCACACGTGTCACATTTCATCCTTACACTAATTAAATAAATCAATAATAAGACCTTACTGATACGAATTGCACTCTGAATGAGCTTCCACCCTCCATGAAAAAAATCATGCTGTAGCTAACAGTAAAGGAAGCCTTGTGCATCTTTAATACAGGGAAAGACACAAGGCCGCACACAGAAAGCTCCAATTTCGTCATGCTGCCTGTTTCACTGTGGCCAACATGGGCATGCATGCACTGTCTGTCCTCTGGTGGCACATTAAAATGAGTTTAAAGGGGCCATTACCAAAGTTTCAGTGTTAGAGTTAAAGAAATAAATACAATAGAAACTAAGGAGAATTAAAGAAATGCATTTAAGCAATAAAACACAGAGGTAAAGAGCAGTGGATTAGAGAGCAATGACTGATTCAGAAATTAAGTGTGAATGCATCCAGATAGGCATTACTCTACTCTAAGTATTGTAATGAACTGCTACTGGCTGGCTCTGTCTCCAAGAAAGAGGTGTGGCTATGCAGACGGTCACACGCAAAAGCTTATGGCGCGCACCCTCCAACAAAGGGACTTTATGTTGTTTAGTGTTGGTTGTTATGTATATGTTACGTTATGTAGGTTGTTATGTAAGTCATGTATATGTGTTACGATGTCAGTCTGATTTGCGAAGTGTTATTGGGTGGGTGTTTGGTCTGGGGGGTGGGGTCACTGTCAGGGAGAAGTGTGTAGCTAGAGGTGACCTCTCCCTACAAGTTCATGTGTTATTATGTGCTTTTTCTACTGGTGTGTTGAATAAGGAGAACTTCTAGCAGTAGAAGCATGGCTACCACTGTGTCCTACTCTGGGTTGATATCATAGTATTGCCTGAACAAACTGAGTGACTGGGCAGTATAAAGTTCAGGGAAATTTGTTCCACCACTGATGGAAAGAATACAAAAGCAGCGAGACCAAGCCTTACGGACATGTTTAGATTTTAAAGATGTACATGTGAAGAGCCCAGAAGCCAAAGACCTAAGCTGATGCAGGTGTGTAGTTCTGGACCAAGATCCAGAGATAGCAAGGGGCTGAGCCCTTTGAAGCGTGGAATGTGAGAACAAGAGCTTTATATTTGATTCTTTCTTCCACAGGAAGCCAGTGGAGTTATCTCAGCACTGGAAGCACATGGAAGAACTTCGGAAGCTTATGGACCAGACAAGCCGCAGCATTCTGAAATCTCTGTAGAGGAGAATATGACAGCATTTGATGGAAGGTCTGCAAGGAGGGAATTGCAGTAGTCAAGTCTTGATATGACTAGCTTGAGCCTGAGCAGCCACTGCAGTAAGGAAGGGTCATAATCTCCTAATGTTGTGAAGTAAGAATCTGCAGAATACAGTATTAGATGTTATGTAAATTAAGTTGATTGTCCAGGAAAACATTGATGGTTTAGGCAAGCTGTGAATGTAGGTAAAAGAGTTTTGTCCAATTTCAATTTCAGTTAAAAGGCCTTCATTTGTTAAGAGATATTAGAAGGACAGTCATATATATTCTATGACATAACAAGAAGTCAACAGTGTAGCAGTGATAAGAAAAGCCTTGTGAGCATATCACTGATCCTGGTGACTTAGTGTACAAGAACAACTGAAGTGGACCAAGAACTGAACCCTAAGGAACTCCAGTTTTGAAGCTATGTGAGGCAGAGAGAGAGACTTTCCAGACTACCTAGTAGGATGAATTCTGAAGGTAGGATAATAGCTAAGCAAGAGTATTGCTGCTGATGCCTAGTTCGAAAAGTGTTGAAATGAGCATCTCGTGGCGTCAAAGGTAGCTGACAAGTGAAGAAGGATAAGGACTGAAGACATGCAGTTCTCCCTGGCTTTGTGGAATGATTGAGTGACTGATAAGACGGTGGTTTCTCTTAAGTGTCCTGGCTTGTATCCAGACTGGTTGGTGTCAAGAAACTTGTTCCTCTCAAAATGGGAAGATAGCTATGCCAGGACAACCCATTCCATGGTTTTGGAATAAAATGAAAAGAGTGAAAGTGTTTGTACGATCTAGAGAGGGCTTATTGAGCAGCAGCATCACTCAGATATAAAAGGAACCGTACTGAAGGTTAGAGATGGGTTGATTGCTGAACTCAGAAATGGAGCATGGTTTGCAGAGGTAGTTTGGAGAAATGTGATAGGAACTGGGTCCAGTGGGAAGGTTGTGGGAAGATTAGTGGTAATCAGTTCCATCACTTCATGCTTGGTAAGTGATTTGAAGGTCATTAGAGTCTAGCTTAAGTTTTGTGTGTAGTGGGTCTACACACCATGAAGTAAGAAGTAAGTCATGAAGTCCTCTGCAGTAGAAGATGGAGGAGGAGGAGGATTACTGAGGCGTAAGGAGAAGGTGGAAACCAATTTTTGTGGATTATGCAACCACTGATTATAGAATACAAGAAAGAGGAAAGGCAGATGAACAGGTCATTTTTACATTGTACATTTTTTACATTTGAAAATGGTCCACATATTTGCATACATATTATTATTATAATCAATTCCAATATTCTAAAATCAGTGCAGTTGAATTGCCACCTTTAAATCAATGCTTCAAAATGCATCTATTTTTACACCACTAGTAATTATGAGCAAGGAATTAGAATGTGAGCCTATGGACCTTAGAGTTTAAGGGGTTGTTCTACATTTTATATCTATAACTATCCAGATACCCCTAATAATGAGTGAATTCAGCTACTTTAAATTACACTTATTACTGCACAGGTGTTCAACTGTGCACATACATAATGAGATGCTCTGAAGCAGCTGCATTTGAGTCTAAGACCACCATGACTAATGCCAAGTATCAGTTAGAGGGGTATAAAGCCCCCTAGTATTGAGCTGTGGAGCAGTGGAACTGTGTTCTCTGGAGTGATGGAGCTCCATCCAATACCTTTGGCATTAGCTGGAGTGGAGTTTGTGACCCAGAACTGATCACCCAACATCAGCACCTGACCTCACTAATGCTCTTGTGGCTGAATGCACTCAAATCCTCACAACAATGTTCCAACATCTAGTGTAAAGTCTTACCAGAAGAGAAGAGGCTGTTACTGCAGCAAAGGGGGACAAACTTCCTGATAACACCCTTGATTTCAGAAGAAACGTTGAATTAGCAGATGTCTACAAACTTAGGGCATATTGTGTATATATCCTGTACAGTACACCTAAAAGTTTGTGTACACATTTTTAATGTTTCTCATGACAATCTCTGCTGTTTTTCAACTGTAGAACCACTTAATAGCTTAATATTTCATTATCTGGCAAGCATTTTAATTTATGCAGGAAGGCTTGCATGCAATCTTTCACAATGAGCACAGAAATTCCTGCATAGTTTATGGGGAGGACGAAGTGAATGAAGCACATTTCCAGAGCACAATGTTGTCATTTTTATGTCATCATAAAAACCTTTTCCCTTGTGCATTCTCTTTAACATAAATCCGCAACAATACACAGCAACACACACATGCAGTGGTGCCCACTCATGCGCATACAGGCACAGTTGTGAATTATTAATTCCTCTAAAAGTAAAAGTGCAGTAAGTGCTTCCCATCAGCCTGCTCCATGTACCTGGGCAAGTGGGAAAGCAGTTTAATTGCTGCGACATGATTTATTTGACAGAGCCTAAGGCTGTTACAACTTCACATAACCCTACTTCTGCAGTGCCGGAATACCATCTCCATCAGACGGTGAATGAACGAACGAAAAAAAAAGCTGTGGAAAGCTCAAAGCTCATCTGGATTCCTGCAAGCAATGAAGGAAGGAATTTTTGTACATGTCAACCTGCAAACTTTTTAGCACTCATCAAATGGAAATGATTTTCCCAGTGCTATAGCCAAAAAGCCACCACTTCTTACTCAAAGTTGTGAAAGAAAAGAATGCATCAGATTTTTAGTAGATGATACCTATCAGGGTAATATACTTCAGGAATGTCCTCTTTTGAAGTACTGGAAAATAAGCATGGAGAAAGACAGAAGTTTTCACTTGCAAATATGCAAAAAACAGGGCTCTTTGGGGTGATGCCCACTTTAGGTTCTTTTTTTGACCGCACAATCTAAAACAAGAAATTACCCAAATAGGAACCATCAGGAACTTAAGATTCTTGTTCTAGCTTATTTTCACCTGCTAGAGAGACACTCTAAAGGACCTAAATTAGCTAATTAGCTATCTTGATTGATAGATAACTGAACTTTTCAACTGAAACGTCACTGTTCTGCATGCACACATTCACAAAAATCTCTACAGCTTACATTTTCTCTGTCAGGTGTGAAAATATGAGAAAAATTGCTTGTTCCATGCCTGTTAGTAAAAATGCTAATAGCACAGGTGTTTACTTCCTTACTAGCTTATGACTCCTTATAGTGTTGCTGCTTTACTAAGGAGTAAATCTAAAAATAGCAATCAACACATCATCATGCTGTTCTAGCTTACATTCCAGTGCATGTATTGGTCATTTAATAGTGTTTGGTGATTTTATCTTCACCTGGAAGAACAAAGACTTAACATCTTGCTATGTTAAGAAAAGTTTTTTCCTTTTTCTGAAAAGTCATTTTTGAGAAATGAAATGTTTCAAAGGTTTTGAAAGGTCTTGTTCCGACAATATGCCCAAACGTTTTATTACACACTTCAATTACTTAAGAAAAGCTCCATTAGTTTGCACTTTAGTCCCTGTAGTTAAAGAATAATAAGCCTTAGTATGTAATTAGCCTGGATTTTTAAGAGATCAATAGCAAAACTGAATGTTTAAAAACTCCACATGATGGAAATGTTCCACATCAGTTGAAGGTTTTTCCATAGAACTGTACATCCAAGCCAGGAACCACTGAGGAACCTTTATTTTTGAGCATTTAGAAGGCAGAGGCAGAGTGGAGTGAAGGTGGCCGTGCTGCTGTCTCACGGGTAGTGACTCACGGTTTACCTCTCTAACCTGCGAACAAAACCAATGCAAATCAGCTTTCTCCGGATGTGTAGGAAGACAGCAAGTGATCCAGAGCGCTTGATGACCGCGATAGAGAGGATGTTTGTCTCCGTGACTCAACCTTTCAGCGTGCTTCTACCGTCCTCACTGTTGCCATGGCAAAAGGACAATATAACTCACCTCAAACTCCTCACAAAGTTGCTCGATTCACACAGAGTGAATAAGGAATGATTTTCCCTGCTAAGACGGCTGTGGACAATGGGCCTGATCAATAGGCATCTCCGTCACACTGTATGGAGACTCTCGAGGAAGAATTGAACGCTCACTCTCAATCTTTCTGCTGACCTGCCATGATTATTTTCACTCATCTGTCACTTTCTGTCTATCATCCATTCAGGGAGATGCCCGTCACCATGTCTGCCTGCATTTGTGCATGCAGTCTTCACTAACGCTGTAAACAGCAGTCTGACAAGGCACTTGCCATTAACTGATCTGAGCACTGCTCATTTTATTTTTGCATATCATCCCTAAGGCAAAAACCGACAAAAACCTCAATACCAAAAAAGTTTGTACTGTCGATTAAGTATCTCGTTTTGGTACTGCTTTTGTTTAAATACAAAATCCTGTTTTTTTGTTTGCATTTCATATGCTGTCCCAACTGTTCTGACAGTTGTAATATCAAATTTCATGATTACTGATTCAGAGTTAGATTTTCTGATCCAAGTAATCCCAAACACGTTCCATACTGCTGGGGTCTGGACTCTGGGGTGGCCAGTTCATTATCCTGAAAACACCAGCAGTGTCTTTAATTTGCAGATTTTCTTCCTTTTGTCTATTTTCTTTTCTTAGTAAGAGCTTCTTGACAGCGACACATCCTTTCAGACTCATAGTGTTGAGTTGTCAGGATGGACAGAAACACCTGTGGATTTTTTTCAGATCTAAGGCAAGAGTGGAGCTTGATTTTCTCCTCTCTCTCTAAATGAAAGCTTTAAGTGCTGTTTATCTGAGTGTGAGAGTTTTGGTGGTCTACTAGGTCTTGCAGTCTTATTTTCTTTGTTTCTTTTAGTCATTTTTTGATCTATGGTTTTGGAAGCTCCAGTTTTTTAAATTAGTTTTTATTAGTCTTTCCCCTTCCTCTTGCAAGTATATTATATTTAATCTCCTGAAAAATTAATAACTTGTACTTAATGGCCAGTGGAAATACAATAAATGAAGGGTCATCTAGGTGAACTTGATAAAATGGACAATGAGTATTTCATGTGGTGTATATACTAGTCAGTATTCCATAAAAGTGACTGTAGTTAGCATTTACATGAGGCTACGACTCTAAATATGTCTTTGATTTTGCAGAGTTAGTGAGATTCGTCTTTTGTTTCTTTGCCAGCCTTACACTGCCAGCTATAATATTACCATTTAAACTTTCTGCAACTTACTCTGAGTGAGGATCCTGTTTTGGAGTATGTCTTACCCTTTAGATGGTACTGCCAAGTCACCTACGCAATGCCTGTGGCCTTCCCTGGCCTACACTGCTCAAAAATCACAACACAGTCTGGCATGGAAAATCAATCAATTCTATTGGCTTGTCCAAAGAAAAGAAAGAAAAAAGACAAATGTAATGCACAAAAGCATGAAAAAAAAAAACTATTGATTGCCTTAGTTGTTTATGAGATTTTCCCTAAGTGGAGGGATTTTAGAGATTGGCTTTGTATCTGATAAGCGGGCTTTAGCTGGCAGTAATGTGCCTGTTCTCTCTGTGAGAAAGACCCTGTGCTATTGACCAGGAAAATGCTTTACCACTGGCATTTGTCCTCTGCATGGTTTCTTCACTTTTCTGTCAATGTAATCCTCCCAATTACTCAAACCATTCGCTTCAGAGAACTCCTCCGCCTACTGCCAAAAAGAGGGTCTACAAATAAACCTGAATTAAGGAGCATACTGCAAATCTGTGGGCTGGTGTTCTACTCAGTCCCATTTCAGTTCTTCACAGAGCTGCTAATTCCTGTAATGTTTTTTAATTTCATTCTGTTTTGTTCTGTTGCTCTGCTGTTGCTCATATCTCTCACTTTGTTTTAGCTTTAGCATTTTATTGTAGACCAAACAGACCAGATTATTACACAGAAGTAACAATATTGTTACTGGAATATGGACTGTGGCTACCATACACACATGAATTTAGCACAGACAGTGACCTAAATGTTTATATTAGTTAAAGTGAGATTGTTTCATGCTCATCTGACCATCGCTTTGAAAATAATGACTTAGTAGTAAGGCTATTCTAATTAGGCAGATTATTAGCCATGTATGAATATTACTAAGCTATTTTAATGAATATCCAGGGGAAGACAACATTTTTGCAAAATAAGCATGTCACAACACTTTGTTTACAATTTTAGAGGCTCAAACTTCTAACCAATCATAAATCAAAAATGCCATATACAGTCTACCCAGAACCAACAATCCTGGTTTCAACTAAAGTATGAATAGATACAGATTTTATTCAAAAATGAAATCCATAAAGAAAAGTTTGTCAGCTTTCTTGTCTTAGAAATAGAAAAATATAATGTGGGACTAAGGCCAAAAACAGGTAGAGTGACGTGACATTTAAGTTAAGCTAAGCGTTTATCCATCAAGAGTAGAACAGTCCCACAAACTGAACGTATTGGGCAATTTAGGCATTCAGTGCAGTAATCAGGGCACTTGTTCATCAAAATGGCAGAGAAAAAGTACAGATGTGAGCACCTGGACTGACGCATGAGTCACAAAACAATTCATGTAAACTGAAAGGCCAGACAAAGAGGAAAGGCCTGTTCCAAAAAAAGCATCCTAAACCCTGTGGTCCTCTTTAAGTCCACAATTTGTTGACGTCAACCACGTACAAATGTATAAGACAAGAGACCTCAAGGGCTCTAGGATTAAAAGTGTGCACTTGGGACAGACTCATGCGAAATACCAGCTATACATGGGCTGTGCCCAGTGAGATTATGTTAGGTTGTACTTGCTTCTATAAATTACCTAATTTTCCTCTCTACAGTGGCTCAGTTCAGATTACAAGCATAATGCAGTGCAATGATAATATTAGACATAACAAGATAAGAATAAACAAATATATTTTAGCTTACACTTGAATATCGTCTTTTCTGGTTGATCAGACAGCTATAAAGAAACCCATCCACTCTGATTGGCCCTCACTTGTATCTAAAAGAATCTTCCCCGAAGGCTGCACTTGTGATCTCCTTTTTGAACAGCAAAATGAGAAATGGGACACCCTCACGCTTTGCAGTCATGTGGGCATGCATGAATGAAGACCACAAGTGCACCACTTGGGTCAGGGCACTGATGTTGAAAGAGATGGACTTTCCAATTCATCCCTAAGGTGTTCAGTGGAGTTGAGGTCAGGGCTCTGTGCAGGCCATTGGAACTCTTCACGTCAAACTCATCAAAACATGTCTTTATAGGCCATGCTTTGTGCACAGGGACACAACAATGCTGCAACAGGAAAAGGCCTTCCACAAACTGTGGCCTCAAAGTTGGAAGCATATAATTGTCTGAAATGTCTTTGTATGCTGTAGCATTGACAATCCCCCTAACCCTGAAAACCAGCCCCAACCCATTATTCCTCCTTCACCTAACTTTACTGCTGGTATTACGCCTTCTGGTAGGTCACCTCCCAGCATCTGCTAAACCCAGATTTGTCCATCAGACTGCCAGGTTCATCACTCCAGAGAACACATATCCACTGCTCCAGAGTTAGTGGTGGGTGCTTTACACTATTCCAGTCAAGGTTTGGCATTACTTGTAGTAATCTTAGGTTCAGCCATGGAAATCCATTTCCTGAAGTTCCCGAAGCACAGTTCTTGTGCTTGAGGCAGTTTGGAATTCTTTAGTTGAGGTAGGCAGATCTAGCAGGGCAGAAATTTCAGGGCAGAGTTGTGGCAAAAAAAATTCTATGACAATGCCACATTTAAAGGAACTGAGCTTCTCAGTATGACCCATTCTACTACCAGTATTTGTCTATGAACATTGCATGGCTATGTGCTTGATTTTATACACGTGTTAGCAATGATTGTGGCTGAAATACCTGAATGCAATCATCAGGAGGGGTTTCCACATATTTTTGTTCATGTAATGTACATGTATATAGTCATTTTATAATAAGTGAAGGCTCATTCTGTTTGAAATTCATATGAAAAATGAAGTTGGCACATTTTTGTTGTATGACATCACAGCATCACCTATATGTTGCATAAAATTTCGGCACCCCAACTCAAAACACCTTCCCGCATCCCTGAACTGTGTCCTGATATCAGTGGTATCAGAAATTAAATCTCCACTCCTGAACGTGTTTTGCTCATCTGCCTGTCATGTCTTTCATCACACAGACACTCACACCCTCAAAAACTCACACACAGTGTCTGTTGACACATATTGAAATGCAAAAGCAGTGCTGGAGTTTACTTGCCTTTATAGTGAATATAACTAAGTCCCTGAACGGCAGCCATCTGTTCAGTGGGAGTCAGTGTGGAGTTTAGATTGCCTTGATGAGCTGTTGCCACTCAGCGACATGAGCTGAATTCTCCACCGCAGTCTTAACACACTGAGTCCGTCATCCTCCTTTATACGGATCAGAACTTTTTGTATGAGAGCATCAACAACTGTCACACTGCCTGTTAAGCAAAACTCATCAGCCACAGGAAACATCTCAAAAGTCAGATGAAATGAGAATTTCATTAAAAACTGAACAGATTCTTTCATAACAGCCCTGGATTACTGGACCTAAGTAGAGTCAGGAGAATGGAGGGTGGATAGTGTGGTCTAAGAGTCAGTTTAAGAGTGTGGTCTATTCACAGCTGGTCTGAGCGAGGCTCACAGGCTGTGCTGAAATGCCTTGCTGCAGTTATCAGCCTTTGACAGGCCAGTGTAATCTTCAGGGGAATAAAGGGGTTTTTTATCTGCTGGCCACTGGCCACATCAGCCCACTGACAGCAGCCAGAGGGGCTAATGAACACTAATGAATCTCCCAGGAGGCAAAAGCAGACATCTGCACTAATAACTAGTCTTCACTCCAAGACATACTGAAGCAGCACCTCATCGATTAGAGGGAACATGCTAACTTCAGAACCAGCACTTTCACAGCATAAAGTGCATAATATGCTAAGCCTCTCATTTCAGACTGTCAGAGATACAGGTTCCCATCAAGAGTGGAAAGGTCTGGGTACTTCAGTAAAGACAGACCACAAGTGAATAATTACATGCTGTACTGTATTTTATTTGTTAATTTGCTAAAACAAAGGAAACAAACCTAGATGTTTCCAGTTATTGCTGAAATGTTGCTCTTTGGTGGATCAGGAGACTTAATAGTGATTCTTCTAAAAATCCTGAGGAGACATAACATTGGACAACAAAAGACATGAGATACAAGAGAGATAAAGGGGAGCTGACAGTTCAGCTGGAGATAAGCATGAGTGTCAGTATCTCGGCAAACCTGTACACAATGTGTGACTTTAAGTTAAAATTCAAGCGGACATGTGTAAGATTACTAGCCTTTTCTCAGGTTTCTTTTTTCTCAGGATAAATATCTGAGCAGCGGGACAATTAAGTCTCCTTTGTCTTTCCATCTGATCTGATCTCACTGTTGTGTAGGAGAAATTACATAAATATTAACAAAATCCCTTCTGATTGCTCTCTCATGTGCAACAAAGTATTTGTTATTTATTTTGAGAAATTGTGAAAAAAACACATTGATACATTATCTTTCTTTGTTTCTGATATGATATTATGTCAAAATAAAGTAAATTCAGCTACTTTAAGGTGCACCCATTGCTGATACAGGGGTTCGACTGTACACACACACTCTGCACATGAGCCTAAGATCACCATGTCGAAAGCCAAGTGTCAGCTAGAGGGGTATAAAGACCCCCAGCATTGGACTGTGGAGCAGTGGAACTGTGTTCTGTGGAGTGATGGAGCTCCAAACAATACCATTGGGATGAGTTGGAGTGGAGTTTGTAATTCAGAACTGATCATCCAACATCAGTACCTGACTTCACTAATGCTCTTCTGGCTGAATGCAATCAAATCCTCACAGCAATGCTCCAACATTTAGTGTAAAGCCTTCCTAGAAGAGAAGAGGCTGTTACTGCAGCAAATGAGGTTCTCACTTCAGAAGAAACACTGGCTGTGCAGATGTCTACAAACGTTTGGACATATTAAGCATCTTTAGTTCTTTTAATTTTGCAATTAAAAAAAAAATCCATAAAAAGTCGCCAGATGACATATTCACTGGGGTGTTGTGAATGATTTCTACCATTGGAAACTGAATTAAAACAAGACTATGCTCTCTAGCTCTGTCTAATAAATAGAACAAACAACCAAAAAATTAAAATGAATTAGACTTGGTGACATCTCAGACGGCAATATCGGTCCGTTGGCTTGATGAGGTCAGCACCCCACTGACTATTTGCCACTTCTGGTCCACGTTTGAACCCCCCAGATTATAGTCCTACATGCAAGCTGTACCTAGAGTTGAGTGTTGAGGTTTATAGATTCTCCTATGCCATTTTTAGTAGTTTCTAGGATATAACAATAATACATAGAATATATAATATGTAAAAATATTTAATTTTTGACCTGTGTCTGTGTTAATAAAAGTCTTTAAAAAAATCCAAAAAGAGAAGAAAGGTGTGAAACAGTTAAAACAAGAGTGGAGATGAAAAAAAGCATTATACAACAAGCGGAATATGACAGTAAAGTAGATACATCAAATATATCCTAAATAGGGGGTGCGTGCACTATATGGCTATTCCAAAGCTTTCAGCCCTATTCAGCCGCATAGTACCTGCTGTACAGAGAAATGTCAGGAAAAGGAAATCTAATTTATAAAAGCATGGTGAAAGTGCTGTCTGTTGAAAGCAGCAGTATTAGCAGCCTCAGGTATTAGTGCCAACTCCATCACAGGCAGAACGCTCCAGCATGAAAGATGTCCTTATATAGCAGTATTAAAATTTTCACTCATCCTGTTCCTACATGTGACTGAACACATCATCTGCCGACGCTACAAATATTTTATGTTGTTTCATTTTACAAGAACAAAATATTTGCCACGTTGGAAAACAGCTCAAACTGCACTTTGTATTGCTGTAAATGAATAGCAATTATATCATTAGTCCTGCTAATATTGCAAATGTTATTTTTTAATTTTTTAGTTGAAATGGTTTATTACACTTGACATTTTTGTGTTTGCCTTGCAGGTACCTATTAGACACATTAAATTTATCATAAACTCATCCTACAATGTTTGACAGTCCGTTCTGACAGGAATTAATCGCTTTTTGATTAAAAAGGTTTGGTTATTTCAAAGAAAGATTAACTCTGAAGTGAAATCTGTTTTTACACTCTGATAAATGTGGCTAAAATATTGACTCTGTTGGTGGTGTTACTCATGAAACATTAAGTAATTTTAAAATTTAAATAAAATAACATGAATGCAATATTTCTTCATTCAATGTGATTTTGAACACAAAGTGGCAGTGGACTATATTTGAGAAAAGCTCAGATTTAAATCATTTTGTCGGTGGTGTTACAACCTTACTGATGTTGTTCAATATGATAAACTGTGCTTTACACTTAAATTACATACCAACATTTGTACCTCATTTGCCACCGTAATGGTATAATCTGATCTGCTGTTTGATCTTTGGCTTGCAGAGGGAAAGATGAGACAAGCTCAGCTGCTTTTTTCACCAGAAAATTTTTAATCAAACTTTTTCTTTAATGACAATTTATGTTTCTGTGACACCACTGACAAAAAATTCTGAGACAAGACAAAAATTTCATGTTTAAAAAAATTTGAATGTAAGACAGACAATACTTGTAATGCATGTTTACAATTTTAACTGAAAAGGAAGCATTAAAATTGTTGTTTCACATAAAAAAGAATACTTCAGCATCTGAGAGGTCACTGCAGTGATATACTGTTTTTATGCATGCTGTGTCTATAAATCACCCAAATGAAAATCTAAAAAAAATGATCATATAATTGTTTTTATTAGGACTAGAAACAAAGAATACACCAACATCAAGTTTACATCTGTAAACGTAATGTAATACATTTGTATTTTGAGCTCCATTTCCATGGCTTCAAAGTTCAGGGACACAACTGGCCACCACAGTGGTAGAACCCTTCGAAGTCTACATTTACTTCAATTTTAGTTTCTTTACTGAACTGAAGTGACAGCAGAAGTGTTATCAAAGCAGTACTTTCCATTTGGAATGGAATGACTGCTCATATCAAATGTTTCATGTACTATGCTCAAGTATTGTTTCCTGAAGTCAGTCTTGATTCTCCTACATTGCATTTCAATCTGTTTTTATCTTTTATTAATCATCCAACTAACAAAGGCCTTAATAATTACCTGAACAGTTGAATCACTTCGAAGTGTTCTGCAATTTGTAAACAAGTTATGTCTACATCAATTTAAAGAAACCTAAATCCTATTTAAGCCTGACTTTTGAGGACTTTATAGGCATTGTAACTGAGATCAGTTTGTTTAGACTGGATATAAATGTTAAGTGTTTGAATGGTGAACAGTATTTTTCAGTCGAGAATTACCATTTATCAGCTATAATTAGTCCGTTTTCTAAATATTTGTACATATTTTCCTACTACACCAGGTGGAATCTAAGCCTAAATGATTATATTCATTATGACATGCCAGTGATAAGAGTTTGGCAGTATTTAGTTATAGTGCCTCATCATGCTGGAATGATCTACTGAACAACTTGATACTTGAGGAACATCTCACTTACATCGTATTTAAAGTTAAGAATCAATTAATTGTAGCACTGTGGTTGTTTTTGTTACCAAAAAATTAAAAAAATAAGTGACCAGTGTTTAAGGTTCATTTTATTTCCATTTTGTTTATTATTTGTTTTTTATATTCCTGTAATTCTGGAACACAGAGCAGGCCCAAGTTTCAGAGCTGCGGGAAAATAAATCTAAACCTGGGTCAAAACCACAGCCCATGGCCAAAATATCATAAACTAGGGATAACAGAAATAAGCAAAGCGATCTTAATGTTTCGATAACAGTTTGAGTTCTTCTTCTTATTATTATTATTAATTTGAATTATCATTATTGTTGTTCTTATTTACAATAATAATAATTAATTCATTTGTTTGTTTATTTTATAATAACTAGGTTTATATTACATGTTTAGTTGAGGCTGTTCTCACTGTGTCATCTTTCTCTTGTTGTTCGCATCTCTAGTTCTACAGTATGTGTTACACAAACAACTAATGATAGAGGAAGTAATAAATACAACCCATTATGTGGTGAAAATGTATGTGCTGAATGGCTGTGATGATTTATATTCCATTCACCACTTTCACAGAATGTTGTGGGCAGCTCTTACAAACAGTAGTTATTTGCACTGCACTCTTTTGGTTTGTGTCATTAGCGCACCTGCGCAGTCTCACACATTCTCGCTAGGTCGTAGCAGGGGTGGGTATGACAGGTTTGTTTTGTGTGCTTCCTCCTTTGCTATGGTTCACTTGGAAAATAGACTTTTAAACTCATCATGGCCATGCTGGTTAAAAAAGGACAAATAATACATGTACTCATATACCATATACTCATATGACGGGCCTGTGCCATTACAGGTGGAGTTGTAGTGGGTGGGGCTGAAGGCCTCATCAAGAACACTACTTACACCTGTGTGGTGTGCTTGTGGCGGGAGCTCCTCTTTTGTTTTGTTGTTTGTGTCCTGGGCAATTTGGTTTTTTGGGCCAGTTTTCTTTTGTTCTTTTGGTTATTATGCTTCTGTTTATTTTGGCCTACAGGTTGTCCTTGAGATTTCTGCACCAGATCCTTAAGTTTATTTCCTATTAAAATCATTTTTTTCATTTATTCACCGTGTGCTTCCCTTTTATTTGTCATGATGTTGAGCCAGTCATGACACTCATCCAAAGTTTTCCTCCCTTTGTTGCAGCAACATCCTCTATTCTACTCTTATGGGAAGACTGGGGTGGCCAGTGGCCTAGTGATAGGCATTTTTTGTCAGCAACATGGGAAGGTTCAAATACCACTGACTGGGTGTGCTTGGTTCTGCCCTTGGGCAACACACTTAACCCCCACTGCCCCAGGCAGTGCTGTCCTCTGCTGTTCACAGACAGAGCAGCAAAATGATACATTTCCCTTCTAGGATCAATAAAGTACAACACAGATGTTGGAATATTTGACTGCATTCAGCTACAAGAGCATTAGTAACTTCAGTTACTGATGTTAGTTCTGGATCAAAAACTCCACTCCAACTCATCCCAAAGCTATTGGATGGAGCTCCATCACTCCAGAGGACACACTGCTCCACAGTGTGCTTGGGGCTTTATACAACTCCAGTCACTGCTTGGCAGTGGGCATTGTGAACTTAGGCTCATGTGCAACTACTCCAGAGTGTCCTATTGGATTGACAATGCTTTTCTAAAGAGGGTACATAAGCTATGTGCATGCAGTTGTATTTGAATTACATATATTAGAATTATATATTTGTGTTAAATATGTTGCAATTTTTATCAAATCCATCAGACCTAGAATCACTGAATAACAACAAAATGATTCATGACCGTTTGCTGCAGTCTAGCCACCATTGCAGACCTTTTGCACTTAGGGCTTAGTGGACTTAAAATGGTCCAGCTTTCTTCTTTTCTTTATTCTCCACAAAAAAATCCATTAGACAGCAACAGCTTCTAAATGCAAGTGCAGCGGCTAGAATGCTCACCAAAGCAAAGCGAACCGAGCACATTACTTCAGTATTACGATCCCTGCACTGGCTGCCAGCTACAGAATTGATTTTAAATTGTTGCTACTTGTCTATGAATCACTCAGTGGCTTATGACCAAAATATCTCACTGATCTACTGAAAGAACACAAACCCATTGTGTCTCTCAGATCACTCAGGACTGGTCAGTCAGCAGAATTAGAACCCTTCAAGGTGGGACCTACTACAAACCAGGCCTACATGGCATGTGCCCAGGCAGCCCTCAACCAGCATAAATGTATAATAGATTGGCCTGTATGGTATGTTTTAAAGTCACAGAACAACCCACACACCCTAAGACGACGTCAGGAAGTTAATATCACAAAAGCCAATGAAAGTATAGTCACAGAACTTTTAATTCTGTGATTTATGCAAATGACTGTACCTGGTGGCAGCCAATATGGATGTCGAAATGTAGTGCAGTAAGTGTTGATCGCTTGCATATTGAAGAAGCACACTGAAATCAGTGCTGAGAAGATTCAGTACTCAAGCATGTATCAAGTGCGAGGTGCCTACATAAAAAATAAATATAATCAAGAAAAATGATACAAGAGACACTTACATTGGATAAAATATTTTAAGGCAATATTAGCCCTATTAGATGACATAGTCCCACAACAACAAATAGTTGGATAGGGATTTGATTGGCTTTGTTCTAATAAAAATGTAGCATTAATGCTTACATTCTATAGCTTTGCTCTGATTTATTCAGCACTTTTCACTGTAGCTTACAAGAAAAATAAATCATGATTTCAAGAGAACAGTCCAGAAAATGATAACTTAAATCTAATCATATGTAATTACATATATTATAAAATTATATCTTGAAATCATGACTTGTTTTTTGATCTCAAGATAACAAAAGTTGCTTTTTCAAGATAACCTGATCATCTTGATAATCTTGAATTCATAGAATAAGCTGTGATATTGAGAAAACAACTTTTATTATGTTGAGATCACAGGACAATTAAGTTGTGATCTAAAGATAACAGTCCAGAAAATTATAACTCCCTCATAGCCTCTCTGGATTTTCTGTCATTTCCTCATGTTTTTATGCTTTTGTTTTATTTTGCTTTTGTTTATGTAAAGCACTATAAACTGCCTTTGTATATGAAATGAATCGAAAAGTAGTTACAAATCTTACCTTGGCTCTCTAGACTATATTTAAACATCTTGTTTTAAGAATCATACATTTCAAGTGAGTAAAATCAGGATTAAAGCAAAAGCAACCAGTACTTGGCCTTTGGACAGGATATTGTACTCTGCAGGAAATGAAAGCGCACGATGAAAAATGCACCCACCAAGATTACATTTTCTTCCTTTATTTTCAAATATTTATTACACAAACATGTCACAAGGCAATAAAGCATATGTTTGAAAGCGTAGTAACATATGTAAACAGACTTTCACTAAGATGTGAAGATGATTGTGCGCACATTTCAGCAGTGCGTCGACTGGAGAGGGACGAGTAATGAAATATCCCTTCATTTTTATGAAGTTCCTTTTAAGTTGTCTCCCATTTGCCAGGTAGAAATTGGAATTTGACAGGGGGGGAATGCATTATGAATAGGCTGGATCTGCCTCTCCTTATTACTGCCAGCGCCTGACTGCTTTAGCCAAGCCCTAGTGCCTGTGAGTCATCTACACAGTCAACTCAAGCCCCACTTTTCTTTATTAGCATGAAAGGTTTTCTGGCACCTTGCGCTCTCCGAAGAGCTGCCTTGCTAAAGCATCCATTTGTAGCTTCAGTGGCCACATAACTAAAAAAATCTAAGGATGGTACAGATGCCATTATTTGTAATTGACTGCATATCCTGAATTTATTTTATTTAGATTTTCAAGAACATGCCCTTGGAAGGGACCCATCTCTTGTGTGTTTCAGATTAAAAGGTTGGTAAATGACAAATATTCGCAGCAGTCAAATCAACCAACATTCTATGTTTTGTAGAGTTACTTGCATAAACTGGCAAAATAAAAACCCTTCTTCTATGAGAAAAGATAAGCATCTGAAATATTCAGCAGCACAAGCACAACTGTCAGAAATAAGTGTACAGAAAGAGTGACATTAAAAATCTTTCCACCATAAACATTTTATTAGTGATGCTCATAGCTGCTGATGGTATTAAGACATGAAATAATTATCATAATAATAGTCTGGGGGTTTGAAAAGGTACAGTCAGGAATTGTTGTTGATTGTCCTTTGATTAAAAGACCCATTGTTTGTCTTGTGAAACGGTTGCACACTCCCCCAATATTCTGTCTCAAATGAATGAGTGGCTGATGGCTTGGCTATTATGGCTGTGGAGCTAAGCACTATTGTTGATTTATTTTTAATGGCTTTTCCAATTATGCAAGCAACGGTATCCATTAGACGTTATTGTTGACGTATGCTGGTGCAAAAAGGAGCTGAACTGAGCTTTGGCATCGCTGCGATTACTATTGCTGCACTGCTGTGTATCCTAATCTCTGTATTATCTTCACATAAATACAAAGTGTTCAGACTAACATCATTAAACTACTCAACACCACTGTTTTGACTGCAATGCATCTTGGCAAGTGAAAGTACTTTAAATATAGGTGAAAAAAAACAACATAAAGTGTCTTAGGAAGGTGTTGCACAGCTTCAGTATATCCTGGTATGGATTCCAGAGGTCTCTGGAACTGTATTGGACAGATGGAACACCACTCTTCTAAACCATATTGCATGTTTTATGATGGTGGCGGAGACTGCTGTCTAACACGTCAGTCCAGAATCTCTGTTAGTTGTTCAAGTGGGCTGAGATCTGTTGACCGCAAAGGCCATTGCATATAATTTACTCATTTTCATACTTATCAAACCGTTTGTGTCTGTGCTTTTCACACCATTGCAGTCTCAAATGTCCTGCTTTAACATTCTCAATTACTTGAGGAGCAGTCGCTCTTTTATTTTTGCTTACATATCACATTAATGCACAAGCATCACGTTCATTCAATGTATGCATTCATCCACAGTACCCAGTCCTATTAACTGATGTCTTTTAAATCAAAATGCACAGTCACTATTTCTATTGAAACACTAGGTAGTTCAGCAGTCTTTGTGACTAAAGCTCCTGCAGTCCACAAAAGATAAACCCTCTTTTAAAGCCACTTAGCCATCATGACTGTCAGGGCCTGCTCACCACTTTTATACATGCCACAGAGCATGGTAGGATGTTCATTGCCTATACACTATCATGTAGTATAGCTGTGCGGAAGCATCTACACTTGTTATGTTTCTTCATTCAGTTTTTCAGGTTTTTCCTCTCATTTGTCACCTGTCTATATATAATACAAGATTGTTGTAAGAACATTAAAGGATTATTTAAGCTCTTCCCAGACATTTCTACTTAAAAGATCAGGTGGAATTATTTTATTGCCAGATGTTTTAACTTTCTTTTTAGAAACAAGTAAAATAATCATGTTTTAAGTAAGTTTTGAAACCCACCTCACTTCTCTCAGTCACAGTGGGCAGATCAGTAATGAAGCATACTGCTGAGGCTGATGGTTCCTTTTGAGAATTGATCTTCATATACAAAAAAAAACTACTTTATCCAATACTTTTAATGGCTTTATAATGAGACTGAATGGGTATTAAAGCTAAAAAAATAAATTAATTAATTAATTAACATAAAAATAAATAAATGAATACTAGCCTGTAGGTAATAAACGTTTTTTCCCCAATGTGTTTTCCCAATATAGGAACAATACAGAAACTATGTATATATTGATATGCCTAAAATTGTTATTTTAATAATGGAAAATATTGATCATTTTATAATATTTCTGGAAGATGCAGGAGGTGAGTTTACTTTAGAAACACCTATTGAAGGCAAGAGTACCAAACAAACTGAAAACTAAAACAGAACTACAGACTGAAAGAGGGGTATGAAGAAAGAGTGAAAAACAAATGATATTCAAAGACTACTGGAACCAAAGTTAATGAAACAAAAATACTCTTATAAAGCAAACATGAACAAAAAACGCATGCTAACAGCTCAACACTAGCCGTGTCTCAAAGCTAAGGGTGCAGTTAAGGTAGGAGAGACTTTTCTAGCAGTGGTATATGAAAGTGAACTCTTCACTCATGTACATTTGAAATTGCCTGAGCAGGCTGTGCTACATCATGACATGAACAAAGAACCAACAGCACAAGCCCAAGACCTAACAAAGTGCCATAGAAACAAGGCCCACACAAAGCTACAAGACACAGGGGGACACACTAATGGGGAGGGGCGAGAGTTTACTAAGACTAATGCAAAGACTTTTAAACATATACATATTACTGATGTCCGCATTTACCCCTTTTTACTGAAATCACAAATCACTTTATGTGCATAAGAAAACTTTCTAAAAGTATTTGTCTCAGTATTAGGCACTAATACTAATTCTAGGCCTTTTTGTTACTCAGTATTGTACTGTAGAGATAATTCATCTGTACTCTGCAGCATCAGCTTCTAGCTGGTTGGACAGGGAGGTGAGTGGCTGCAGCTGGCGTAGCTGACGAGAATCCAGCAGTGACTTGTTCCTGTGTGCCTTGTGCTGGTTGCCTGTCTATCTCACATGAACTGAATCTGAGGACAACTGCACTGTCAGTACCATGGACAGCAGCCAGCCATCCCTCAGTCCCAGTGCAATGGGTCACTCCATTTATCCTCTTTTACCGTTGCCTTATTGTCTCAAGCAGAACACAAAATGCCTATTTGTTTGTTTGGCCTTTATATGTTTTAAGTTTTCTGTTAATCTGACAAAAGACATTTAATGTTGTAAAAGAGACATGCACACACAAGCGGGAATTGTGGGTGAATACAGTACAAATATGAATCATTTATTTGGTTTTCATGATCATACACTTAGTAAATTTTCTACAGTGATGCCTCTAAAGGTTACAGTGCACATGGGGAAGGAAACGCCCAAACTTGGTGTGTGGCAGTTCAGGCTCAGCTTTGGCAGGTAGCTGGTCTTAGTGAGAGTAAGAAAAGTAATTCAAAGTAAAATCAGTCAACTGTGAGTATATTCTGTAATATACTTAGAATGCTTATAAACTACCAGGAAAATCAAGAGACAAGAAAGGAGATAACATGGTGGCTTTGCAATGTCATTTTCTTTTGGAATATTATGAGCAGAACATTTAGTGCCAAAATGGGGAAATTGGTTAAATTAGACATTTGCTTGAAAAATATTCTCTGTATTAATTCAAATAATAGTGCCATAATCAAATGAAAATGTAATTCTAATATAAAATACAACCAAAATACAAAATGAAATCAGCTAAACTTCATGGTGTAACAGTGTTTTTGCCTGCCATTGAAGACCAGCAATACCAGGCTATGGCCAAACAGAGGTCCAGCAAAGTCAAAGTCAAATACACACAGCACAGGTTTTCTGGTTGCAGTAGCGTCCCTGCATGCTTAAAATCCCAACTGTTTTCCAACTGTCAAAACACTATTTCATTATCATAGATGTTTTCAGACTGCTCAATGCAGTTTTACCACCATTGCTTTTCTCATGTTTTGCACAAGGTTTGGGGGGGCATCACCCCTCCAATATTAGATTTGGAGGGACCAATGACCCAATGCTCCTCATAGTCTGTGCCTATGGGTGTATGAATGGAGAACCTCAGCAGAGGGCCAGTACCATGACAGGGTCTGAAAGTGTGTGTGTGTGTGAGCCTTTGTATTTGTGTGTGTGGGGGGGGTGTTGTTAAAAATAGGGGGAACATTAATCACTGACTGGAGCAGACACAGATGAGGGTGGATGGGCTGAGGCCAGGCCACTCCAGAAGCACTCCAGTCCAGAGAGTGAGACTGACAGGTTGTAAATCAGAGCCTGTCTGCAGCTGTCACACTGGATGGATCTGGGAGGGATTTGCCACCAGAGTAAATCAGGAGGCCTGAGGGAGGTCAGCAAGCACAGACAAAAGACCCCTAAGGAGAGAAGGAGAAATCTCTAGAGTGAAACTTTTTTAAAATGGCTTTGAGGACTCACATTTTTTCCCCCTGTTGAATAGCACTTAAGAGGATTGGGATCAATCTGTTAAATGAATGAAAATGAATGAGAATGCAAATCTCACATAACCTATACACCTGAATGAGCGTGTGTGTGCTGCGCATACACGATGTGGCTCGGAAGAGTTTTGCGCCTTGTGGAAGCACAAACTCAATCACAGAACTTTAGAATGGAAAGAAATGTTTGAATATTTGAATGAGTCCAGAAAGCTTTAACGGGCTCGTTTCACAGAAAAATGAATTTCCCTCGCCTTTCTGAAATAAAAAGAGTTTAATGTAGTACGTAAAACGTGTTTAAATTTCAAAACGTACCATTCCCTCCCCAGCTCATATAGTCCATGTATGGACTCTAAGCTGCACAAACAGCTCATCTTGAATTCATTGTTTTTGTAATGTCATGTCCAACATGTTTACATACAGCATATCCACCTATTCAGCAAATGTAGTTCAGCCCCACACATTCACATTAAAGTTATAAGGATCTGCTTTTTGGACTGGACTGCTTTCTAAATGATGCACAGTTCAAGACAGCTAATCAAGACGTTGTTTACATGTATGTTTTAATAATACAGCAACAAAAACAGTCTGTTAAAAAACCAGGTCTGAAATAAGTATTATAAATTGGTCAACACTTATCCTTTAATTACAGCAGTGCAAATCAACACGATTCTAAACTAAAAAAGTAAATAGTGCTAAACAAGACTAATGCTAACCTAGAGGATACAAATAGTGCTAAACAACAGCTAACCTAAAGGAATAGTGCTAAACAAAACTAACATCAAACAAAAGGAAGCAAACTGTGCTAAACAACACTAGAGCTAACCTAAAGTAAGTAAATAATGCTAAACAACACTAAAGCTAATCTAAAGGAAGCATATAAAGTTAAAACTAATGCTAATCTAAAAGAAGCAAATAGTGCTAAAAATCACTAACGCTAACCTAAAGGAAGCAAATAGTGCTAAACAACACTAAAGCTAATCTAAAGGAAGCAAACCATGCTAAACAACATTAATGCTAACCTAAAGGAAGCAAACTGCTAAACAACACTAGAGCTAACCTAAAGTAAGTAAATAATGCTAAACAACACTAGAGCTAACCTAAAGGAAGCAAATAATGCTAAACAACACAAACAGCTGCTATCAACACTAACACTAAACTGAAGGTTGAAAATAGTGGTAATAAGCTTTAAGGAAGCTTTAAGGAAGCAAATAGTAACAAATAAACACTAAAAAACGATGATGCAAATGAGTCTATATCAAACAAATGAAACCATTCACTATGATGCAAATTTTTGACATCTCTGGTACATGGCAAAACTTTTTGAATTTTATGAATGAATCAAAGAATTTTAGATTAGATTTTAGAAACATTTTACATTTAAATTATTATGAATCACTTTATCAGTCAATAAATATGAAATCTGTTAATTGAACCTTTATGGCAGAAGAAGACAATGGAGGACAACATTATTAGGTAGCATTTCTATGAATCAGAGAAGGACACCTCTACTTCATGATCACTTACATTAGCATATTTAGGGTTTTGAGGTAAGATGGTGTGATGAGTTTGGCTGTGAAAAATGCAGTTACAGCTAGTTTCGCTCCCTGAGATAAAACTGACACTTCCATGTGTAACCCAGTTATATTCTACAGAGTAGACTGAAGTTTACTGGGGTAGTGGAGGACTTCTTTTGTTCAGTCTGCTTATAGAGCTGCATCAGATGGAATCTAATCAAGCCAGCAGAGGTGAGCATTTTCAAAGTAATCTTGTTGATTTCACCTGATGAGCAAACACATGCAGGGCATAATTGCATAGCAGATGCACTGAGAGGGGTGATTTCCATATAATTGAATCCAGATTACATTTAATTAGTCATCTCATCTGGCATGAGCACAAGCATGTCCCTGGAACTCCAAGACATGTTCAACAAACCAGCAGAGTGCAGCTTTCAGTGTGCTGTGATGAAAAACCCTAAGATATATTTAAAGCTAACAAAATCACAACCATGTGAAAAAAAGAAAAATCTTGTTATTATCTTAATACAAAATACAAAATTATATGCATTGAAATCTACAATAGTTGCACAAAATGAAGGAATGAAAGTACTTTTTTTGGTTGTTTTGATGTGCAAGAACAGACATGCTCATTATCTTAAAAGAAAACATTTTCAGACTGTACAATGGTGAAGAGAAATATCAAAGGGAGCCATACCTCAGGTTGGCATTTCCATCAACAAAGAGGCAGGCAGGAGCTGAGTGATAAGCTCTAGGCCATTACTGGACATGCTGGAATTCTGTGTCTTATTTGCAGAAAATAATAAGAAACTAGAAACTTCAGCTGTGACAAATTTCATTTAGAGTTTGTGGGAGTGATAAAGTTTATCATTTATATACCTGTCCTGATTAAGCTGAACTTTAACCAAAGTGCCTTCTGTGTATGTGTCTGTGAGTGCTTAAAATATCCCAACAGTGCTAGCAAAATATTAAAATTCTGAAGTTATGGGAAAACATATTTGAAGTTAGAAGCATCAAAAAATTAGTTACAGAGGCTATATTTTAGAAAAACTAGAGCATGGGGAACCAAAACAGTGCAATGTTTGTTGTGGGATGATGGCCAACAAGACAAGTTTTTACAAAATAAATCAATCAATAAATCAATAACTAAATAAATAAATAAAGTACTCAAAACTGAGATTAATCAATAATTTATGTTTGTGTTTATATACCATGTGAGCAAAACAAGGTCCTTTTTTTGTTTCCAAAATAAACAAAATCAGCCTCAGTAATGTGTCTAAAGACAAACTTGACTCCTTTTCTTTCAAGCCAAACCGAGTTCTAATGCCAAAATAGAAGAAGTCCAACAAGGACGGCACGGTGGTGCAGTGGGTAGCACTGTTGCCTCGCAGCAAGTAGGTCCTGGGTTCGATTTAACTTGGCCGGGTTAACTCAACGAAACAGGGTCCTTACTGTGTGGAGTTTGCATGTTCTCCCTGTGTCTGTGTGGGTTTACTCTCACAGTCCTAAGACATGCAATTAGGCCAATCAGACATTTACATGCCCATAGTTGTGAACGTATGTGTGTGATTGTATACGTCAATGTGCCTGCCCTGCAATGGACTGGTGACCTGTTCAGGGTTTTTACTGCCTTCTGCCCAATGGGATAGGCTCCTGCGATCCAGAATAAGTGGTTTAGATAATGTGTGTGTGAAATAGTCTGACTCGCATCAAAGAGTAAAGATGGACGCTAGACATCCCATTTGAATGGCAACAAAAATCATCTATTTCATTTATCAGCCAATGGTTATTCATTCTCTTGGCAGTCAGAGGTCCCTGTGCACTGGCCCACTGGCATGGTCAGTAATACATCCTTGAAAAGTGGTCTTACTAGACCAAATGAATCATTACTAAAATGGCTGAGGTGTGCTTGAAAGAATAATGTAGAATAAAACAGGCTAAAACACAGGGCTGTTCCATGGCTGCTTGGAGGTCCTAAGCCAGGGGTCCATAGGAGGTCATAATGGACATAATTGAAAACACGAAGTGACTGCTTATGCTGCTTTAGCAAGAAACTGCCCTGCTAAAACATAATTATACAGACCAGGCTCAGTTAACCTGGACAGTCATCTGTCCGAACAGTTAGCAGCTTGATCTTGTCCAAGCAAGTAAAGTGAAAACTCTGAAAACAGATGTCCTCATGAATTAATGAACCAACTATAAAAAATTTACTTACACAACTGCGACAAAGCAAAAGGGGAAATGTTCATTAAATTATTACTTCCGTAAAGTTACTCTTCCCTCACTGCTGGGTGTGTGTGTGCATGGAGGCCCTTATATTGACTTTATGCTGTTTCTGTACATTCGTAGAGACCGTACTTGCTGGAAGAGCAAGCGAGAGAAATTAGCTAATTTTTTAGCTACAGTTATCCACACCATGGCCCACATTTATCAAACTTCTTGGAATTACTGATCTAGGATCAGCTTTTGCTGTTTATCTAACATTGAAAAAAATTCCATGACCTTATGAGACCTGATCAGTGCTGTTACTCTGAGATGCTTGATAGATGAATGTCAATATATATTGACTCTTTGGTCTTTTCATCATTAATTGACATCCTGTAAAAAATCTATCATTTATTATTTTTATCGAACTTTATTTTTAAATGCTTGTACATAGCTTCCAGTTATGCTAACGCTTCAGTCTGCATGTAAAGGGCCATGTTACACTGGATTACCATGTATATACAATTAAGTTTTGGGTTCCTGCATGTACAGTACTGGGCAAAAGTCAGAGACCAAACTTCACTTATTTTATTTCCAGCCCAACTTTCCACCAAGTACAAGGAAGACGAAAGTCAAAGGAAAATATACAAATGACTACAATTAAAAGATTAAAAAGACACAAAAAAAAAGGACTCCTAACAACCATGCAAGACCTGGTAGACACCCAACACTGTCCCCTTCAGATAAACAGCACTTAAAGCTTTCATCTTTAAGAGAGAGGAGAAAAATCTAGCTCCACTCTTGATTCAGATCTGAAAGAATCCACGTGTTTCTGTCCATCCTTCCACTGTGAGCAGAGAACTCAACACTCCGAAAGGAGTGTATATGTCAAGAAGCCCTTACTGAAAAAAGAAAATAGACAAAAAGAAGAAAATCAAACAAAGAAGCTGCTGGTGTTCTTTGAAACAATGTACTGACCAACTCAGCTTCAAGACCTCAACATCACTGAATTGGGATTATTTGGATCATGATAAGCAGAAAATGCAACCAACTTCTAAGACTAAACTTTGGAGGTTGGAAAATTTCCCAGATTTCTTTGAAAAACTATAAGCAAAAAAGAATGGAGCTGAGAGAAAGATGAAGACAAAGTTGGATACACTAAATTCTGAAAATACGATGATGTGTTTAGTTGTTGAGGCTTATGGGTAATTCTCTGTCAAACTAATGTTATCTTCTTTTTTCCTGGTGCTGAAAATGAATATCTTGGAGTTAATACTTGACTGGAAATTAAATAAATGAATGGTCATCTCTGACTTTTGTGCTGTGTAGACATAAGGATCACTGCTGTAAGGATTAGTATTATCTTGGAAGAATTGGTGATAGATCTTATTTCAGTGAGCAGCTCAAGGCCATAAACCTCAATCCAACTTAGAAACGCTTTATGCATACTGCTGACCACACTGAAAATCCCTTACATTAACCCCAACCTTGCAGATATTTGAAACACACTGTGAAAACATTGTTGATACTTATTACATTACAGCACTCATTCACTCTTCGTTAATTGCCCCTCATTTGATGTATTATGAAAGGAGGGAGTATAAATAAGACCAGAATAATTAGGGTAAAGACACTGGGCTGCTCTGCTCTGACATAAAATAATGCCATCTTTGTGCTAGGGCTGCACTTCCCCTGTGCCTAACTCCCCCCTGTTCCCACCCTGCTATATTCTTTAAATCTACTAATAACGCACATGACATTTATTTTCTCCTGTATTTATGATCGGTTAAATCTTTATCAGCAGACTGTTCTGCTGTCCAGATTGGATTCCTGCTCATAGAGTGTAAATAATTTTGAGGCTATTCCAGTCATCCTCTCTCTGTCCTCTAATCACACATAGGCAACTCTAGACCTCAGTATTCTCACAGCCAATCTTGCGCCACTCCCTAGGTTTTTGTTTGTTTGTTTATTTATTTTGTTTTTGGCGGATGGGGAAGCAAATGTTGAGATCAATAGTGCACTATTTATCTTTCATTGTTCAAGAAGAACAAGTTGTCCTTCAACAGGCACGTGTTGTAGGCTTGTCACTATTACTTGAACAAACTCGATTACAGAATAACAGATTAAAATTTACCTTGTTGATGTATTTGCATTGATTAGCAATTTACATGAAGATACTGCATTTTTAAAAAATCTCCTTCAGTAAGCGATGACCTGAAGGACATACCAAGGGCTCCATCCGATGCCATCCCCACAGTCAAAAAAAAAAAAGCTTTGGATTTGGAGTGTAGTGTTTGGAGCTACATGTGCATTCACTAACCTTTATATTCAGAAATGGCAACACTAACACCAGTGACATTCTGCAGGCTTTCTTTACAATGGTGGTTCAGTGGTAGAATTCTCACCTGCCACGGTGGAGACCAGGGCCAGACTGGAACAGTTGTTCAGGCCAGGAATCATGGCAAGACTCAGGCCACACACGAACAGCTACCGTGTCTGCATGAATAGGTGTTTAGTATGGGTTTTTATATGTATGTTTAAGGTAATACAAAATATGCTCCATAACTGTTCACTCTTTAATTACCAGCTCAGTCACCTAAACTGTTCCAGATTTTTTGATTCACACACTTGGTGTAAATAATGCTTTGATCATAAAGTACTTTAAATACTTGGATATATGAAATCTTGATGCTCTTTAAGAACCCAGCATTAAGTGCTGAGATAACTACTTTTAACAATATCCCCATAAATACACTGGGTACCCCAATGTGTTTATATATTATTTTAATTATTAGGTAAACCTAATGTAAGCTGTACCTGGAGCTCTCCCTGAACTTGAACTTGTCTTATGCTCTCTTTCCGGTTGTGTACTGCAGCTCCACCTTTGCAAAGAAAAAAATGAAAACACAAAGGTAATTATGAATTTAAATGCATCTAAATCAGATCCACACTTGTTTCATATAACCTATGCTTTTGAAACATCCATGAATGAGCAACTGTGCATCAATTGAAAAGCTGACTTTTTCATGCTAATTGCAAGCATCAAGACCTATCTTCTGAAGAGTCACAAATAATCAAACTGTTGCATACTGATTGGCAAAACTGTACTTTTAAAAGTAGCTCTCTATATTTTGTGAATTTGTACGGAGTCCTGGAGGGGACGGAGGTAAAAAAATAATTAATTAGAGCGAATGTTTTGCAGTTCGTACGCACGTTTTCTTTTATTCGTGGTCACGATTTCTTAAATCATTCCCTCGTTTTCTTTTAAACGTGTGTACGTTTTCTTTACTTCGTGGGTACGTTTTTTAATTTGTGATCACGATTTTCTAATTCGTTCTCTCGTTTTCTTTTAATTGGTGTCATGTTTCATTTTTAAGGGAACGCATGTTGTTTATTTTTTGTCCTGTACAGATGTAACTAACAGTTCCCTGACACTGTCTGACGGGTTTTGATGACTTACATTGATGAGATAATGAACAGAGATGCTCATCAGGTCTGATTTTGATGTGGGGCGTTATGAGGAAACTGCAGCTCCTCTTCACAGCAAACGGCCCTCAGATTCATCAGTGTAGCTTCAGTTCGGTGGTGAAATGAAGGAAGACAACAAACTACAACCACAATCTTCACTAAACTGCACTGGCTAATGATTATATTTAACAGAGATATAGAAGCAGCGCGGCCTCTTATTGCTTTTTCTGCTTCCGCAACAAGCTGCGGTGTTAGAGATCATCACACAATTACAGGAAGAAATGGTCAGCGTCAACGTTTCAACAAACTCAAATTAAACACACATAGAAACATTCATGTGGGATGAGGTCAAATGGCAAGAGAGTTTAATAGATCTATGGATTAGATGTAGATATATTAATGTGAGGATGTGGAAACGCTGATCATTTCTTCTTGTAATTGTGTGACGATCTCTAACCACCGAGGGCCGTTTGCTGTGAAGAGGAGCTGCAGTTTCCTCATAACCCCACAGATCAAAATGAAACCTGATGAGCATCTCTGTTTGTTATCTCATCAATCTAATTCAAAACCTGACAGACAGTCTCAGGGAGATGTTATCAAAATACAAACAACGTGCATTCAGTTAAAAATAAAACATGACCACGGTAAAAAAAAACAAAAACAAAAAAAAACATTAGAAAATCGTGATCACGAATTAAAAAAAACGTACCCACGAAGTAAAAAAAAAACGTGCGCACGATTAAAAGAAAACGATGGGAACGATTTAAGAAATCGTGACCACGAATAAGAGAAAACGTGCGTACGAACTGCAAAACGTTCACTTGAATTAATTATTTAGTTTTACCTCCGTCCCCTCCGGGGCTCAGTGAATTTGGGCTGCACAATGAAGCATCGAATCATAATATTCAACTGCTGGCTGGCTAACGTTAAGATGCCGTAGGCTACAAAACACAACCAGAGCAAACCTAAACTAACTAAACAGTTCTTACATGACTGACCTGTCGCTCCCTTGCTGAATAAATCAGTACCTTTTGAACACCTAGCAGCTTCTTATTCGAGTCCTTCTCTTTTTTATCCTTTCCCTCTCCGCGCCACCTCTCCTCTTCTCCACTGAGACGCGATTAGCACAAACTCGCTCTTCATGCGCGCGAGCGGATAAAGAGTGTGTTTTTTACGTGCTACGTCACGGCAGAAAGACGTGATTCGCGAAAAGCACTGCAGAGACTCTGTTCACAAGCTGTACTGTGTTGTTTAGTTCATCATAAGCTGAAACATTATCTAGCCAAGCCGTCCAGGCCAGGCCACCGGGAAATCTCCCGTTTCTCCTGACGGCCAGTCCGGGCCTGGTGGAGACCCAGGACCGATTCCTGACCAATGCAACAGTGGTAGTTTTTTCGGTTGGTATAGTGAAGTGGATGATACCTCTGCCCTCCACACAGCAGGATGGGGTTCGATTCGCTCCTCAGTCAAGCACAACACCGAACACCAATAAGAGTCCTTGGGTAAGACTCCTAACGTTTTATTCGCCCACATCTGTAGCATGATTAAAATGCTAAGTTGCTCTGGTTAAAACTGTAAATGTAAATAGAAAACAGCTAACCTGTGTAAACCAGCTTTATCGAAAGTATGAAAGATGTTAATGAAGCCAGAAATATTGTCATATAACTGTGTGGGATTTAATACTACTTAATTCGCAATGATAAGGCTATATTACATTACAAGACTTCAAAGAGTGCTAGCTAGCTAACATTTTTGGTGAACTTAATACGTAAATTAAACAGAAAACAATAAAACACAGCCCTGAAATGTTAGATATTGGACCATGGTGACCATGAAGCCCATAGATTATGCTTTACATCATTTCTTAAGACTCTTCAAACCATTCAGTGACTCATCCTGTCCTGTGCATGGGTGCTCTTCGAGACTTGCATCAGGACAGAAATGGTTCATCACAGGATAAAGGTCATAAGTCAGAATATAGTGATTTGCAGTGACTTTTTCTTCAAAGGGTACAAGTGAACCCAAACCATGCCAGGAAAATGCCCCCCACAGTATAACAGAGCCACCAGACCCTCTTACCATAGGGGGTCAGGCATTAAGGTCATATCATGCAGTACAACTGTCTGGAGTTTTTGCTTTTAATGACCATTTATAAAATAGTTTGAAGCAAAAAGATTCTAAGATTCCTTAATCAAACCAGCAAAATCATTTAACCACTGGACATTAAAGCCATTGGCTTTCCTCTCTAATAAGGGGGATGTTTGAGTGATGGAAGCTGCCCCTTCAGATGAGCTTATGCTAAGGCTAACACTAGAGATATTCAATGCAATGTTATGCTGAGAACATGTTTTACATGAAAACCTTTAGCAAACATTAATGAAACCAAAATAAATAGTGGCACCTGTACATTAATATTCATCTTTACACAGAATGTTTAAAACACAAATGTAAGCCCTGAAAAGTCCTGTTTAATCTGACTAATTTATAAAGCTGTCAACAGCTAAGTCATGAAAAGCGAAGTTTGCTAGCTGGCATCTTTAGAAATTACATTAAAAATAGTGTTAGCAAACACAAAAACCCATAACGTGTGGCTTACCTTAGATGCTAGCCAGCATTATCTGCTTGTTTTGGACATTGTTTTGGAGCTGTAACGTTGGTCCTCCATACAGTTTAATCCAAAATGTTTTCAGCTTTAGGAATGAAATAAAAACAGACTGTCTGAATTACAAGCTACCATCTAGTTTACTGCCACATCCGTTCTCACTGCAGGTTTGTTCTGTCAGAGTCTCCCTTTCGCTTTACGGAGGAAGTAGCACTTACAAATGTCTGTGATTGACTTAGAAATGCATCCATTACTCATTTGCAAGTGGTAATTTTGTCACTCGTCTGTATCAACATTATATGTAGATTATATGAAGATTACAAGTGTAATTGCAAGTGACAGCGCAGTGCTACAAAATACAATCAAAGCAAGAACAGGCAGGCAGGCGTACATATAAATATGACACTTCACAAATCATTATATAGGTATTTTTTATTAGAAATATGACACATTCATCTTGTGCTCTGAAAACTGTACATTAACAAAGAGACCCGATTAACTAAAAAAGGGAGAGTGGAGGGGTGGCGGGGACGGAGAGATCAGACAAGTACAGATTTTTTTTTCCTGGCGTGACAGTCAGTGATATTAAAACACACACTGTTACATGGAGTTACAGAACACTCATATAGTCCAGTAACCTGACAAGATTTGGGGATCTCATAATCGCAATGATTTTTATAATAAGAATAACAATATTCCCCAAGCACAGTAAGAAAGATATTTATAGGCTAAAATTCATTCTGTAGAACTCTTTTTGGAAATAATTACAATGCTATACAACAGGACTCTGAGGAGTGAGCCTTGTGCTTTCTCTATGTGAAACCATCCACTGACCACGTAATCAAACTCTGCAAATTCATATACTTCTCATATCTATTTATAAGGTATATTCATATGTATATATACTGTATATTCATTTACCTCGGCTTGCGCTTTCCGACATGATTCTATACATACTCGTACTCTCTGAGTGCAGTCAGCTCACTTGCTCTACGCTTGCTGTGATCAGCACCCTCCACAGTTCTAATGAGTTTGTCAAGGCGTCACCATGAAGCGAACAGAGTCATCGTTTTCATGCCACGGCACATCCACAGATGGGTTGTCTGTTTTGATCCAGCAGGGCATGCCCCGTCTCTTCACACCTGCACCTGAAGGTTTCCCTCGACAGGATGCCTCTATGAGTGTCTCTCGCTGATGAGGCGTTTGGCGGTAAAATCCTGGACTCGCACAGATGTTTCTGAAGCATCCATGGGCGGTTGGCGTGTGGTGGATGGCTCGTTGGCTGATTCTGGGAATTAAGGGAGGGACACGGGCATGGACATGGGCGCTTTTGGCTCAGTAGGGTTGTGTGGTCAAATCCCCCACTGCATCACGGAGGACATGTGGAGCAGGCATTTCTCTCATTACTAACAGTCATATGCGGATGGCTTTGGCCTCTGTGCTCAGGTAGCGGAGACCCTACCACCACGCCACCCATCACAGCCGAAGCAGCATAGGCATTTGCTTTTTGTGGCACATTGATAATAATAATAATAATAATAATAATAATAATAATAATTTCATTAGAACCAGTTAGAATCATGACAGAATGTTGTGTGATTGCTCATGAAATGAGGTTTCCCAGTGGTTTGTTTGTGGCTTTCCAGACCTTTGCTAGACATTTGAAGGCTTCATGTAGCTAGAAATGCAAGTATTTTTAATCTGTAATGGTCTTAAATATTTTCTGTGTAGAGATGAATGTGTTATTGTGTCCAAGAAGAGTGTAAGAAACTGAAGGCCACACACTCAGGCTCCTTCCAACCACAGCCTGAATTTCTCTTCTCCTCCTTATCAGTCACTCCCCACGTTCCCATGGCGACATCCCAGAATGCCAAAGAGGGTCACCACTAAAACTCCAGCAAATCTGGGTAACGCAAGGCCATTTCCATAGCAACATGTCCGGACCCAAGTGTTACGATTCCCTTTGACATTAAGGGAAAGGCCATTCCAGCATCAAAATAAAACAAATTGTACACTGACGAAGTCGCTGTTTCATTTTCCGGATTCTTTTTTTTCCCTTGCACACTTCTCACTTTCTCTCTCTTCCCTGCCAGTGGAGCGGTTTTGTTCCAAGCCTATGCGCAGTGCTGGAGGCCCATCAGACCTCAGTCTGCAGGTCCATAATCTCCTGACCCACCAGAGGGATGGTGGCACTGGCCTTTTCCCATTCCACCGCCTGCAGCTCCAGAGGAGACGCCTGCAGCGGCTCCAGCTCCTTCCGAACCCACGACGGCGGAGAGTGCGTCTTCCTGATTCCCTCCCATGCCCGCTTACTGGGAGTCTGCTGCTTGTCCTGTTATGGGAACAAGGAAAGCGGAAACATAGTAAAGAAACATACTGACAACGATGTGAGAAAGAAAAATAGAGAGAGAGCCTAAAAAAGAGATGGAATATGAAGAAAGTAGGGGTGTAATGTTTAAAAAAAATTAAATACAGTGGTGTCTCAAGTCAAGACATTAAGAAGTGGCTGAAAATGTGAGTTATGTAATGTGCCTAATATGTTAAAGTTTACATTTTCAGTTTATTAGAGAATTTAACATTATACAAGTACAACATTTATCAGTAATGTGTAAGCGACAGGCTAATAAATGTTATCCCCAGGTTGAGACGTGCTCACGAGGAATGTGATTTTTTCATCCTGCTCTCAATTTGGAGGTAAAAAGGAAGCAATACTTTTGGAGGAGGGCACCTTGTGGGCTTTCCTGTTGCTTATTTCAGCAGTTTAATCTGCTTTCCTCTGCTAATCATGTGATTTCTCAGTGCTGTTGCTGCATTTATTTGACATGTAACAGAATTTGTTTTTTTTTTATTCAGTTTGTGTTACAAACAACGTTTCTGATTAAGAAACAAAAAAGGAATATGTGGAGGTGTTAGGTCATTGCTATGGTATCTCAGGTGGTTGCTAAGATGTTGCTAGGGTATCCCAGCTAGTTGCTAAGGTGTTGTTAGGCTATTGATATGGTATCTCAGGTGGTTGGTAAGGTATTGCCAGGCCGGTGCTATGGTATCCCAGGCGGCTGCTAACTGATAGTATTCTGATGACATCACACTCGCACTGCCACAACTTTTGTAGGCAACATTATTTCATTTCATTTAGTTCATTAAGCCGTGCTGTGTCAGTTTGTAATGAGATATCAAGCCATAACAGATCCAGCAAAAGGCAAGAAAACTTTCTTTTGTTTATTTTTTTGATAATTTTTAAAATCTCATTTAAAAAATGATCAAAACTGACATATTTGAGTGTGTATTGCCTTGATTTTATTTGATTTGTTGCTGTAGTGATCACAAATGAAAGGTGAAATTTAGATGGCTTAGATTTCCCACTGCATTGCTAGTGCCCCGTCCCAAATTGAATACTAGCACATTAAGTGTGTAAAACATACTAGGTGTGTAAAAATTAGATCAGCCAGTTGCGTTCAAAAGCTGCTCTGCTGTGCTGCTCGTTAGCTACTCATTAAACATTTCCAAGTAAAAGTTTAAGGTATTTGTTGATGCATTTTTGAGGTAATGTATTTATTGAGGGAAGCTGTTCTTGGCTTTGTATTTGCCAACTTTCAAATGGTGCAGCACCATTTAGGATGGAACGGAAAACTCAAATGAGAAGCTGGCGATTAAGAAGCTGACTTCAGCTTTATATATGTGTATGAGTTCACTATTTAAGAGCTTTGGCAGGTTTGGTAGCCACTTGCAGGCTATACGGATCCAGTCCACCAATCTAGCAAATCTTCTCTTCGTAGCGTTTTCTGGAGACTGCATCTAAAGTGTCCACATGTTTTTCGTGGTCATTCTGAGCTATTTTGCTTTTAGTCTTCAGCAACCTGCAGGGTTGTAACTGCAGTAACGCTGATGAGACAAGCTCTATCAGAGCCCAGTCAGAGTTACAGCTTGCCTACCAACATGGCAATGTGATCTTAATGACGCAGTCGCATACTATGAGTATGTGTAAATATATATGTGAGTATGTATGTACGTATGTAACGTCTATGATGGGTGGTGTGAAAAATGCCCTTTGTGACATCGTTTAAAGCAGTTAAGATTTGAATCTACTCAACATCCTACCATTCATTTCCTATGGGGAAAAAACTGTGTTTGAACCACGCTGTACAAAAAAGTCAAGTCAACTTAAACTTCCAGTATAATGAGGTAAGAAATGAGGCGAGAGAAGATTAAAAAATGAGAATATGATAATGGAGAGATATGAATTGAAGCTTACACTAAGGTTGGTTTTATCACTGCCTCCAGACGACACGCTCCACCTCTTCCCAGGCTTGCCATCCACCGGAGGAGAGTCTCTGTCCTTCTCTGCATGCTGCAGTTTCCTGTTGAGGTCCTGGAACATGTCCTGGTGGCGCTTCCGTGTGTGCATGATCTTCTGCAAGAGTGAATAAGAGAAAACGAATATTTTAAAGTAACTGATCACATGGTTAATGATCATTCTGAAAGAAAAATGGAATGGAGGGGGTGAATGTAGGTACCTCAAAGTCCAACTCTGCGTAGCGTGATTTTCGTCTCTACACAGAGAAAATGTAAAAAAAGATGGAGTTACTATGTTTGATCAGTGAGAATAAAACTGTGACAGAAAATAAAGTCTGGATTAGAGAAAAAAGGCTAACATTTCACTTAAACCCTGTTACATAACACTGACATCATCACATCATGGCAGATGTCATATTGCTGTCATGAGTGTCATAACAGATTTTGTTCAATAATATACAGTTGTCATGTTATTGTTAATTTTCATTACATACAAGTATGTCATAATGTCTGCTGTCAAGACAGCCAACTAAATGGCATGTGACATAAGCTGTCATGACATCAGGTATTATGGCATTTGTCATGACAACTACAGATAATGGTAACATGACACTGTTAAATTACTAAGCAAAATCTGTTATGACTCACGAAAGTATATGACATCTGCTATGACATGTTTATGGCTTTGTTATGTCAATGTTATGTAGCAGGGTTCAAGTAAAGTGTTACTAAAAAATGATACAAACAGGGCAAAAAAAAATGGAAAAAGGGGGAGGAAGAAAGTAATACGTCAGGGCTTTGTGTGTATAGTAGCTTTTCGTGAGACCTTGGCATAAGCGTGCAGTAAACAGCTTGTGACCGCGTGGCCTTTTGTTAGCCTGTCAGAAAGCGTCTGAGGAGAGCCTGACCTTCTGCCTGCTCCGCCACCACCGCAGCTGCTGCCCTGCACTGCATTCTGGGAGCATGTTTGGCCTGAGGTCAGAAGATGCGGTCTGGAGTGTGTGCTCTGTGGTCACTGTGCTGTCCACGCTAGTCTCTGGCTAACATTCAAAACGTGAGCAAGAACTGACCTTTGGAGAGAACTTGTCTACACAACCCACCCCCGCTTCCCCTAATACTACACACGCTACTACTTACAGAATGAAAGATTTTAGGTAACACTTTACCCAAAGGCAGTCTTCATAAGGCTATATGACCCGTATATGAGCATTTCGTGACAGATGAACATTGGTCTTGGTATGTCACCTGAATTTATGTTTCATAATTAACCATCATTTTAAGTATTTTTGTTATTGCAGTTTAAAACCCCCGTGGCCCAGAAGGATAAGCAGCTTAGAAAATGTGTGTGTCTGCAGTTCAAAAACATATTCAGTAGGCAGCAATTATGTATTAAAGGGGAATTTCACAGATTTTTCCAGAATTCAGTGGTTAAGATGTAAACAAAGTAAGAGTGTATTGTAGAGAAACTACTGATTTCTTTACAGTGGTGTTGATAGGAAGCAGAGGTTGTAATACAAATATTACCACTTTATTTACTTTATCTTAAATTACAAGTGAACTGCATGTATCCTTTGAGTTTTAATATGTAATGTTAATTTGGGTAAAGTAGTAAATCCAATAAATAAGCGTTCTTTGGGTTCTGTTTTGCTTCACAACATCCTGCAAGTACCTTCCCGGCATAAATGTGTTTAAAAACAAAACAAAACAAAACAAAAAAAAGATGTTTTGTGCATTCGTAATCACTGCATGTAATAACTGAGGGAGCTTTAAAAAGATCTAAATGAGGGAGCTTTAAAAAGATTTTAATCTGACATCAGTTTCTCTAGAACAGCATTTCAAATCAGTCTACTCTGAATGACTGTGTTTACATCTTAATGATTTTAATATGCAGAAATTTACATAAAATGGTGGAATTCCCCTTTAGTAGTCATCTGAAGCCTGCTGTGTGCTGCTCTAGAAGCTGCAAATGTAGCCCTGTAGTTCAAATACAGCTTTTATGAGTCACACAGACACTAAGTTAGAACTGCTGTTTTATTCATTACCAGAGTTTTAGTTGTAGCTTGTTTTACTTAGTTGCTTTTATTTATTTTGTTAAGTTATTTTATTTGGCTAGTTTGACCTTTTTTTTTTATCATGCACAGCAGCAGCAAGGGTGACATGCAGGCAGACTTGAGCTCAGCTTAGCTACAGAGAGTGGAAGACCGGAGGAGCTTTTGGAGCTACAGGCCGGTGTTCCCTGCCTCATTCACTGACAGAACATCGGCGTCGGCCTCCCCAGAGACTAGCGGTACTTAGATAAGTATCATTATACTCACCACTATTTAAGAATTCATTAAACTTATAGTGCCTTCATACCAACCTCTCACCGTACATTCTGCACTAAGCATTTGTCTTATCGTCTAGTAATTTAAAGTGATTCCAAATGTGATTTCTCACACATTAAACTTCTCCAGCTACCCTTTATTATTTCTTTTTTTTTACATTTTCCATACAGTAACAATCATGTATCCTTTTTAAATACCTTTGCCAATGAAACCTGATCATATTTAGGCTAAATTATTTTCCGAATGGCTTCCAAATACTAAATACTGAATCGAATATAAATAAACTATTACTTCAGTATTTGAACTGTTTGGGTCAGTCCTACTTTACAGTCATTTATTAAGGCTTATTCCTGCAAATGTCAGTTGTCATAACAATGTCATAACGCTGCATTTAAATGTCATCAAAAGGGACAAAAGCCGCTTTTATGTAAATTGATACTTGTTGGAATAAACCTTTATATTTTATAGTTTATGTCAGTTTTCATGTAGGTGTCGTAGCATTACAAATGCTGCCCTTCTGTAAAATGCTAGGTTTTCCGTTTTATTCCTTTTTTTTTGTCTCACTCCTATTCACTTTTTACAAAAAGTGTTTTTGATGCCAGGCAAAGTGCAATTCTGTGAAGCCCAATCCTTCCTCCTTCACATGCTTTCTCCTTCTGATTTATACATAATAAACACTCGCATGAAATTCCAGCTCGACAGGCAAACTGCACTACATCTGCATGAGCAACTGAGTAAGAAGTCCATTAGTGAGCTGTGGCAACCATAATGCACCGGATAAAGAGGAGAGGAATGAAAGAAGAAGAAACCAAAACAGGGATGAGGTGAACTGAGGATAGGGAGTAATGAAAAAGAAGGAAAAATAATTTTCATCACAATTAAATGAACGTCACCCCTTCTCTGAACATACTGAACGGTTTAGCCCTTATGATAGTGCCTTTAGCGTGTAGAGTTAATGCACAGCCATTTAGAAAACAACTCTGTCACTAGCGGCATGAATAATTCAGGCAGAGCATCCTCTCTTAATTAAGCTACACGCAAACAGTGTCGCAGTAGCTAAGTTTCATCCCCATACAGCCCCCAGGTAAGCTCACAATGATACACAGGCTTTGATTAACACTCACTCAAGGTTCTGCCTGGTTATGCTAAAGGCTAACATGACCTTTTAGGAACTGATGAAATTTTACAGGTTCGCCAGCATTCATAGCTGTTCCACGCAGCAGATGCAATCACAGCAAAGTTCAATCAGAGCAAGATGTCTTTTCAAATCAGTTAATGCCAAGAACCTTTCTAGCTTACTTTAAAGACTGAGGATTATCTTCTTTGGACCTCTGTACAACAATCAGTGCGCTGCGCTCAGTGTTAATGGAATAATTATGTACAAAATGAAATGGAATGGAATACTGATATGGAATTACGGTGTTGATAAAAGTAACTGATCATTTTTCACACTTTAAGTTTGCACGTTAACCCACGTTAAGAGCCAAAGCGTGATACAGGTTTAACAGAGGTTAAAAATACTGACAACTGATTAATTTTACACAGACAAAATTTTACATGGCTTAATTAGATAAGACAAGTACTGTAAACGTTTGCATTATAGCCGCTCGTATACACAGCACTTTACAATTAGGGTGGGAAAAATAACAGATTCTTAGACACATCGTGATTCTGAACAGATTCTGAATTGATTCAGTAAATGTCATATTTGGATTATTACACAGGCTCTGCAACTGTGAAGTTGCAGGGTACAAGGTAAAAATATGCTGGGGGTTTTCCAGAGCTCAGCATACCGTCTCAGCATTTTCTCAGCATTTCTGTACAAGAAGTGTCCCGATGGGTCAGATCAGTGGCACTTCATGGTTTACTACAGGCATCTATAGCTAAACAACTGTGCTGTAATGATGGGAAACACCTAGTTTTTTTTATGTAAAACACATGGACATGGCTTTGGAACTTCAGGTGACACTTTATTTTGAGTGGTCCTTTGAGATGACAAACAAACACTTGGGTTAGGATTAGGTTTTGGGTAAGGTTAGGTTTTGCGTAATGGAAGTAACAATAACAATACATCTACTAAATGTAAGTAATGTATCAATAGAACATCTACACGATATTTACTAAGTGCATTCAGATTCTTCGCTACTGCTCCTTCACTGATATGTTGTTGATGCGTTACTGATAATCTGTTAAGAGTTTATTAATCATCTTCAAAGAACCAGTCACTTTTATGTGTCATTTAAAGAAGGAGAGGAATAGTTTTTAAAAATGTAGAGTTAATATTATAGTATTTAGTATGCGCTTTTCATGAAAGGTTTTAACAAAATCAGTTAATGTTAATAAAGAATATTAGTCAAAAATATAAAAGAAAGTAGATCTTAGCTGCAGTGAACCTTGCTAATAACAAAAGCAAGGGAAAATCATATTGTAGACTTTAAAAATCAAAAATGGAGATGCATCAAGCTTTGACAAGATTTTTTCGTTTTGTAATCGCATCTTGACACCTTGAACCAAAACTGAATAGAACAGTGAGATGCCTTTAGATTCCCACCTCTACTTGCAGGGGTAAGTGAATGTGGAGTTAGGAGTCTTGCCTAAGTTCTCTTACTGCTACAGTAGTGGCATACTTGTCTGGATGGGAACTAGGGTGTTATCCACTATGCTGTGGTGTTATCCACTATTATGTCCATTTCAGTGAAAGATTTGTTTGTGACAAGATTTTTTGCTGCTCATGTCCACTATGCACAAGCTAAAATGGGGCCAAGTTGTCAGGTGTAGTAATTAGCTGCAATTTCAACACTGTACCAATTATAATAATTACATTTTTCCATTTAGCAAAATTTACTGGCCACTGATGTATTGTGGAAATATTGTAAACATAATTTAGTATGTGATTCATATTTGGAATTTTGAGAGACTTTTAGCAACATATCCTGGCTGTACAAAATGGAGTAGCAGTATATTTATACTACATTGCATGTTCCTCAGCAGGTAAATGAACATCACAATGGGTTCAACTGATGGCACAACAAAATCAGAGAACTGAGGTTAAAAGGGGGGGGGGATAAAAATGTAACCAATAGGAGCTGCACATTCCTATGCAGGTCTCAGAAATGGTCATTTGCACTTATGACCGATGTGACTTACCTCCAGGGAGCTCATGGACAGTGTGGAGACGGTCTCGCTCTTTGACATCATGCCTGAATTCCCAGAGTCCCCTGGCTCACATGCACCGCTGCTCATCTGGGCCTCGCTGGAAATGTTCTGGATGGTCTGCACGGGGGAATCCCTTTCTGAGCATGACACGCTGACCCGCTCGGCAGGGAGGGTCTTCAGCCCAAAGCCCGGCACAGGCTCCGTGCCCGTGGGGTTGGTCAGATGGATGAGCCTGGTCTGGGGCAGCTGCTCGATGCTGATGTTGTACTTGGAGGCCTGGTCCTCCTTGTTGGCCTTGGCCGGCCTGAGGGTGGTGGTGTTGTTGTTGTTGGGCAGGATAACATAACCCTGGCCCACTCCCCCTCCTCCCTCGGGGCCCGTGCTGCTGTCCCCTGGGCCTCGGCTCAGGTCTCCATCCAGCTGCTTGAACAGCTCTCCGTCGCAGATGTAGATGGACTTGGCTCCGGGCAGCTCTGTGCTTATCCCCGCGATGGCACCCTTCTCACGGCGCAGTGTGAGTGTGTGGCTGGCGTAGTCGGCCACGTTCTGCAGGTGAACTTTGGCCATGCTGGCCGGCATGGTGTTAAAATTGGAGCCCTTCTGCAGAGTGAGCTGCTGAGGGGCCAACTTCTCTTCCCCTTGGAGAGAGGAGCGCTTCAGAGTGCCTGGAAGGGGAGAAAAAAGTCACATCATCACACTCAGATGACACTTCAGAGGCAGGCAGAATAGCCTAGTATGTCGATAACATATCACTTAAGTTCTTTCTGAATTACAGTAGAGCAAGATATGACTCTAATAGCCCCACTGTGGCTGATTATACAGGCTTGAAGTGAAACAACATGGACATTTGAGGTAATATGCCAACTCGTCAATGACTACTCCTAATCAAATTTCTGAAATGGCTGTCATTTTTATTTTTTCCTATTAGTCATGTACCTGCTGTGTAAGTGAACTGAATCATTAACCATGTTCACTGCAGCTGCATCATAGAAAAAAATAATGACTAATTATGTTTCAATGCAAAAATTAGGGGCCAGTCATTTTTGGCTTTGACAGCGAGCTACTGTTGTTTAGTTTGATGGTGTGAAGAGAGCTGTGAGAAAAACGACAGTACTGTGCAAAATTCAGAAACCAATCTTCGTTTAATTCTGTCAAAACAGCCATTAAGCATTACGTTATTCATTATTTAAGCAATATTTCTGAGAAGATTAGATAAAAGGAGCTCAAACTTAAAGCTTTCATGGATCTTCCTCTGTGATTTGCTAATTTGTGAGCTAGCTAACCCAATTAATGAAACCCAGTTTTGCCATATCAAGCCCAAAAACTGCAAACCCTAAACAGCTAAACATCAGCATGGACAACTTAAATAACTCTTTTAAACTTTACACAAAAGTACATTTTAGAGCAGAATCTATTAGAGTCTATTTTTGTCGCTTGCCACCTGCAGCAAGTTACTAGAAAAGAGCTGGAGTAAAAGAAAAAGTGTACATCTATATTAAAATATCATAGTATAATCATGCATGACTCATTGTGCCAAATAGTCAGTGGCCTGTTACTTTCTTTATTAATGTTATTTAAATTATGAATTTACGTCAGTTTGGCCCATTAAAGATCAAATAATGTTATGTATGTTGTGATGTGACTAATAGAAAGAACAGGAAACGTGATTTTATCTTATATATATAAAACAGCCAAAAAATTCACCATTGGCCAATTTGACTGTAAAGAAATCAGAACTGGCCATAAAAACTCATGATTGGTGCACCTTTGATAAAAATAATAATGATATTGTGTTGTTATGATATTGTTATTGTAGGAGTAGAATATTGTGGAAATTTGAGGTCATATAAATTTGAGTTTATATTGGCTAACTATATTAGCTTGTTAAAGGTATGAAAGTTAATTTTACCTTCCAAATTCCAAAAGCACCCTGGTAATATAGCACACTGAACCTAGCTAGTCATGTATACTTGACATGGATATGTGATAGGAGCAATAAAGAGCACAAAGTGCTAAAGGATTCTTAGAGAAAACAACACAGTACCATGGGAGTTACTATAAGAAAATGACAGAAAATGTTACCATAAAAATGCACCTGAATGCAGCCTTTTTTGATGTGGATCACTAAGATAATGGACTGTCTATTAAACTCTAATTCTATCACACATCTTACACACCCACGCACACGAAAATCATTCAGAACACACAGGCTGGTGTGTGTCTCAGCCATGCTATGTCTCTAGATGCTGGTGATATCCCGTCTAGAAAGATAATCAGATTCCCACCCTTGATGGATATCAGAGAGGAGAGCGCTGTTTGACAGTGAGACATCGGGAGGGACTTAATTAGGAGCGGCCAGCGTATCTGTGGCGCAGCGAGGAAGCAGGCAGCCCTATTTACCTGAGCATTACAACTCAGCGGCAAGCACATCATACTACGAATCTCCTGGAAGAAATCGAATTACAAGTATGTAACGTGGTGTATTTCTTGTCAAAACAGCCGACCACACCCCTCGAGAGGCTGTCACAGCGGCTCTCAGTGCGTGAAACATTTTCAGAAAAAGGAAAAGTTTCTCACTTTGAAGCATTAAAATAAATAAATGAATCATCTTACCTGATCTACAAGCCATGTCCACATCCTTCTCAAAGTCAGTCTAAAAGAAACGGAAGGAGGCCATTTTAGTGGGAAGGTACAAAAAACACTACTTAATGAAACAGGATGAAGGGAGGAAGGGGCATATACTGAGTGTGGGTATTTGAACCATTGTTGGTATTTGAATACTCACATTTTTATACAAAAATTATACATAATGCTATAATGTTTTATAATGGTATCAATAACAAAATGAAATCACAAATGGTTTAACATTTCTTCATTGTGTGTAGCTGGTTTAAGAGGTGTTCCATAGGCTACTCAATCTTACTGGCTGATTTACTGATTTATTTTTATAGTGTAAAAAATGTATGCCAACTCCGAGAAAGCAGTAACAAGATGGAAGAGGAACAAGAAACTAATTCTTTAAGTAGACTCCCCAGCCTTTCAGCTATGGTGAACCACATATATCCTTTATAGTCTGCAATTTTATAGTCAGAGTTTGCTGTCACATAAGATTTTGTGTTTTGGCACAAAATGAGATGTATGCATAGACTGCAACCATGACAACAGACCAACAGATTGGCCAGCCTGATTTTAAATGCATCTTAACAACACAGAAATTCAAATCAGCACCGATAAATTATACAACACTGCTGTCTGTCTCTGTTAGACTCAAAGTGAAGAATAGTATTACATTACAGTATAACATGCTGTTTGTTTTTAAACTTTGGCATGCTTTCTTCATGAGTAAAATTTGGATTGGAGTGTGAATGGGACAATGTTGCCAATTTACTTAATGTGAGATGCAACGTCAGCTGTTGCAGTACACCAATGAGCCAATACATTATAATTGAGGAATGTACTCTACACTCTCAGAAAAAAGGCACTAAACTGTCACTGTCATTGGGGTGGTCCCCTCAAGGGTACATCTTCAGTACCTTTAAGGAAGAACATAATTGTCTATATTCCATTGCACTTATTTTTATTAAATTGCAATGACATTCACATTGTCTTGTCTCTAGCATTTTTATTTGTTTTGCTCTGTTTTTAAATTATTAGGTTATACAAAGATACAAATATGTACTTTTCTCCTGGGAAAAAAAATGGTTTAAGATACAGGTGTACAAGATCTCTGAAGGTGCCCTGTCTTATCTGGCACAAAGACGTTAGCAGCAGGTCCCGTAAGTCCTGTAAGCTGTGAGGTGGAGCTGAAGAGGATCAAATTTGTTGTTCAAGCACATGCCGTGAATGCTCAATCAGATTGAGGTCTGGGGAAACTGGAGGCCAGGGTAACACTTGCTGAGGGAGGTGACTGGGGAATACCATTGCCATGCAAGGGTGTACGTGGTTCGCAACAATGTTTAGGTAAGTGGTACATGTCAAACCGACGTCCACGTGAATGTCTGGACTCAGGGTTTCCCAGAAGAACACTGCCAGAAGCATCACACTCTCTCCATTGTCTTTTTCCCACAGTGCATCCTGGTGCCATCACTTCTCCAGGTAAATGGCGCACACATACCTGGCTGTCCATGTGATGTAAAAGCAAACGGGATACATTTCATTGCCCTCGCTCACTGATGTGACTTGGGCATTGATTTTTGGTTTGCCCCTCCTCGGACCACTGTCCCACTGTCGGTTGGTACTCACATCTGCAGACTGGGATGACCCCATGAGGCTTGCCATTTCAGTCTGGCCATAACGATTTGGTCCCTGTCAAAGTCACTGAGGTCTTCATGTCTACCCGTGTCTCCCGCATCCAACACACTGACTGTTTGCTCACTGTCTAATATATCCCAGACCTGGACATGTGCTGTTGTTATGAGATTCACTTCATCTGTGAGTGGTCATAATGTTTTGGCTCACTGGTGTATGTCATATGTTTAGCCATAATCTTACAAGTGTAAAGTTAAAATACTCTATTTATTTCATATTTTATTCTAAACTACACATGCTTTACTACTTGATTATGTAACATGAGTTCAGTTGTCTATATATTTAAATGACCACTCCCAACACTAATCATGACTACTGAACAGTGTTACTGAGTTAATTACCATAAGCTGAGCATGGCCATTCTGGAAAGATCCACCCGAGTCCCCATTACCATCTTCCTGACGATCAACAACTCGACACTTCACCGCTTCTTGAACCTAAATGATCATGTAAAGTGAGGTCAGGTAATTACACAAAATAAACAATACAAATTTAAATAAACAAAAAAATATCCCACTGACCAAGAGTCAGTCAAATTGTGCTAAAGTTCACACACCTCTCTGCGCAGGATGCAGTGCACCATCACAATGACGAATCCCTCCAGAGAGTCGAAGACAGCAAAGAGGATCTGGAAGAGGGCTGAGCGGCGGTCGGTGATGGCCAGAACCGCAGACATCCAGGTAAGGGCCAGCAGTGGCAGAACCACACAGGAACTCCACAGAGACGCCCTGCAGAACAGGAGGAAAACTACATTCAATCTTGAGCTCATTTTCAGCTCACAAAGAGGGCAAAGTTTATGGAAAATCTCGTCTCTAAATTTTAGCATTTTTTCCATAATGTATATCTATATGTGCTGAAAAAGTACTGCAGTGGAGTCCTTCACATTTGTTTAAAAAATAATGTATCGTATTTATAATTCAACACTCTGTGCTGGAAAAAGTAATGCACTTTTTTTTTAAATGCACTGAATGTATAATCCATTTAATGTGTACATCTTTTTCACATGAATAATGTATTACATCACTATATTTTTGTTTTTCAATTACTTCTTCTAGCACTTCACTTACTCCTAGCAATGACTGTGTTGATGTAATAAATCTATTTTATTATTGTGCAAAAAGTAAACTGCATTACTTTTTCCAGTCTGGACATTCCTTGTTTCTGTCCACTGACTAAGTGAAAGAGTTGCCCTTTTTGTTTGATTACAATGAAGCCATATCGATATACCTATATCATGTATAGATACAGGCTCATCACGTTTATTAAAATACATTACAAAGATATACAGGAACATACATCCTTCAATCATATTCTTATATGTACATAATTCACATATACAATATGTATGCATGTTTGTAGAGATGTATCAAAACATGGGAGGAGGATCACCAGGTAAAGGAGGAGTGAATGTGAGTAAAGGAACAGTGAAGAATAGAAAAGGAAGACAAATGAAAAGGTGGGAAGTGAAGGAGATAAGACACGGCAATGGGCACGTGAGAGAAGCGCTCTAATGCTAATCCACAGCAAAACTGTATTTCACCTTGTCTTTCTTTTTCTTCCTGGTGGTCTGCCCTTTTCCTTTATTATTATTGTTATTGTTGTTGTTGTATATTGTTCTTATTTGTATTTATTTATGTACAAAAGTCAGAGACCACCCTTCATTTATCTAATTTCCAATCAAAACGGCCATAAAGTTAGATAAAATCGTGAGAAGCAGAAAATGAAACCAACTTCGAAGACTGAACCTTGGAGGTGTGGAAAAATATCCCTTCAGACTTTTTCTTTGAAAAAACAAGAAGCTTGCTGAAAAGAACAGAAGTAATAAAGGCAAAGGGTGGAAACTTAATACTAAAAAAATATATATATTTAATTGCTGGGGCTTCCCTGTAATTTTCTATTCAATCTTTTCTGCTTTCTACTGATACTAAAAAAAAGCAATGGCCGTTTGGATTAGCAAGTGACTGGAAATAAATGAAAGGGTGGTCTCTGACTTTTGCGCAGTACTCTACATGCAAATGTAAACGGCTAAAAAGATGTAGAATGTACAGTTATTACTATTTTATTACTATTACTATTATTTTTAATACAAAAGATAAGAACACAAATGGACTCTTGATTTTTATACTCTTGATGCTTTGATAGTAAGTCTGTAGTTGCCTTGGCTTAAGTCAGTAATTTCTGTGCTCTTCAGTTCTAAGAAATATATGACTGTCCCACAGACACAAATGGTGGTATTTAGTGTGAGGGGGGGGCTACTTGTGATTATACACAATTCCACGTCCTCATCCTGGGACCTGCCTTTCTGTAAACAAAACTACACTCAATGTCACCTGATGTCAAGTCGTCTGAGGGGAAGATGTAACACGCATGACAAGCCCAGAGATGTACTATTCATGTAGACACTTCATCATCTACATCTTGTATGCATGCTTACACACATACACACACACACACACACACACACACACACACACTTGAGCAGCAGCAGCACTGACTTTTCTATTGTCTGTGCCGAGGCCTGTTAGTTTTTAGATTTATGTACAAATATGAATACAAATATTAACTGTATGACTATGCAGTTCACTGAAAAAATGAGAGACCAGCCTTCAATTATTTAATTTCCAGTCAAAACAGCCATTAAGTATAAGTTATCCATTTTTCACACCCATGCAATTTGTGGTAGATCACCACCACTGTCAAATTAGCATCAAGTAAACAGTATGTAAAGCTTTCATCTTTGAGAGAGAGGAGAAAAATCAAGCTCCACTCTTGCTTCAGATTTGAAAAAAATCCACAAGTCTTTCTGTCCATCCTTCCACTGTGAGAAGACAACTCAACACTATGAGTCTGAAAGGATGTTTAGCTGTCAAGAAGCTGTTACTGAGAAAAGGAAACAGATAAAAAAGAAGAAAATTTGCAATTCTAACAAAGAAGCTGCTGGTGTTCTCTGAATAACAGACTGACCACCCTCATGTTGAGTCCTGACCTCAACATCACTGAATGAGTTCGAGATTGTTGAATCATGAGAAGCAGAAAATGCAATCAACTTCTAAGACTGAACATCTTGAAAATGAATAACTTGTATAAATAATTTGTATATAATGGTTGTTTTGACTGGAAATGAAATGAATTGAGGGTGGTCTCTGACATTTGCACAGTACTGTAGATGGCAGGTGCATCAACCACCACTTTAAACTCTTCCTCCTTTCTACCTCTCAGTGTTGACACCTACACACAAACAAATACAGCATATAATCATGTACACATTACCAAGTGGCCAGGCCACATTCTTATCATCTATTTACATTCGTTTGTAATATTAAGCCTTTTCTATATGAGGCCTCTCACTCTGGGTTAACAACACCGCCACTCAACCTCATCTGATGATAAACAATGACCTCTCTCAAAGCACTTCTGCTTGTCACATATTATGCATACTTGCGAAGAGGAGCTAACGCAGAGAGCCTCTCTCTCTCCTCTCTCACACACACACACACACACACACACACACACACACACACACACACACACACACAGACGCTCCCGCACGCAAACACACAGATCATTTTCACTCATAGGAATGCACAGATCCAACTTTTTCTCTCTCGATACTGATGCTGATACCTCAACTCGGGATACCAACTGACACTTAGTACCAATCTGACATTTTTTCCTTCTGCAATTTAATATTTGTAAAGCTTATTCAATGTGCTGTTACAATTTATTTGTCTAATTTATTTTTGGGCTGCAAAGTCTAATTGATCACCATAGACATCTTTAGTAATCATCTTATTGTCTCCAAATTATCAAAAAATAAAAGAGATAGCCTACAGGAAATAGTAAAAATGAGTTCAGATATCTATATCTATCAGAGTTAGAAATGCTCTCCTTTACAGGGCTTTTATTTTGACATATGATGCAAAATTTTGTGAAGAAACACAGAGCGCACTTCACATCAGCAAAGAAACACTCTTTTTATCTCCTTAAACAAGTTTACCTAGCTCTCCTGCACAGGGCTTTTGTTCTCAGACTTTTATTTTGACCTACTGCAGAATTTTGTCAAGAAATACTGGGCGCATTTCACATCTGCAAAAAACACTGGTATTTTATCTTCTTAAAGAAGTTTGCCTAGCTCTCCTGCACAGGGCTTTTATTCCGAGGCTTTTATTGTGACACATAGCACATTTAACATTTGCAAAAAAACTCCTTAAACAAAGAATCTCCTTAAACAATTTGCCTGTTATGATTATGATCACTCATAATTATTAGCTGCATGTGGAGCCTTCGGTTCCTTTCATAAAAACATAAAGTGAGAACAAATTTGTATGATGTTTTGAAATGACACTCTTGCATTGTGGAGCGAATGTGTCTAAGAAACAGTACTGAATGTCTGGCCAGCACCCGATCTGTTTAATAAGGTCAGTGTGGGTGCTCGTCCAGTGTATCGGATCTGTGCATCACTATCATTTATGGCCTCTTATATCATCTAAGGGCTTCACCTAACATGAGACAGTGTTCGTCACTAAGTTCCCTCGATGGGAAGAACCCAAGGGGAGGGGGGAAATGAATAGGGAGAAAATCGGAGAAAAAAAAAAAAGGAGTGAGGTAAGAAATAAGCAGGAAAAGGAAAAGAGAAAGCTGAAGGTCGAGCAGTAAAAGAGTTGGTAAATAATTAGCAGGACTAACATGGCGTTACTGGTAGCTGTGGTGGAAAGGTCAGCCGACGAGATAACTCCGCACTTGGCACATTTGAGCGTCATATTGTACAGTGGCACTGTCATCTGACTGCAAAGTCAAATCAACACACTGAAAATACACACATACACTGACATACATACATACAAACACACTCACACATACAAAACTCGTGGCCACAGAATCCCCTTTCCAGCTCTCTGTCAGGGCTGTGGGCATACAGCACTGTCACTTTCTCTTCAGCTCTTAATTGGCCTGATTCAAGAAGTGGGACGGGGGGCGGACAGCGATGGAAGATATTACTGCTGTAAACAATCAGTCCAGCTCAGAACTCAATGTGCCTTTGCTGATTAGATAACTGTGTGATTAGATTTATATTTTTTGATGTTGGCCATATTAAAGCCTACATGGTTTATATTACTACACCGTCTACAGTCGTGTTTGCTTTGAGTTGTGTGTGAACATCCTCCCCTGGGGAGAGACACGGAAACGCCCGAGCTGATCACAATAACTCGCACTCATACACGCCTATAGCCATGCTAGAACAATGCTACACACATGCATGTTGCGGCAACACAGATTATTCACTGGAGCATAATAATAATAGAGCCATGAGGTGTGCGTGCAAATATATAAAGTATACGCCTATATGTGTAACTTCAGCCTCTTTATTACAATGTCTTTGAAGTGGAACTTCAATTGTTCAGAACAAATAAACTGTTAACATGTAACAACGTCATTTAAAGTGGTTTGATATGAAATAGTCCATTCTAAAGAAACTTACCAAGTCAGAAGCGTTCACAGCAGTGGTGATAGGAACCAGACCACACGTCTAAAGTGCTCAGGCCAGAAACATACTCAAGTGAGAATGCCAAGCCGGACCACAAACCTGTGGTCTTTTTGTAACAACGCGACATGCATTCTTACGCTCCTGTGGCAGTTAAAACAGGCAGATCAGAGCATCTCTGAATGGACTCTACTGTTCTTCCTATAGCCACAAAACTGAAACATGTGGACAGCAGAGTCCTGTGTGCTGCTTTTCTTTTACTATTTGGAAGGAAGAGGCAATGATATATCATATATATGGGGATACAAGCGAATCAGACTCGTCAAACTGCTGATTTGCCATGAGAGTTGACTGGATGAAAGCACGGCGGTGGTAGAAGACAGCTTGGTTTCTAAAGCTGCAACACTGAAAACGCTGCTTGTGCTTGCGTTACTTTATGAAGTGCGTCATTACATATTTTAGAACGCAGCAAGGCACATAAGCTTGTTTACACAGCTTAAAGCGTTTTTGCATTTGCATACTTGCATGACGTATCTTGCCTTAAAGAAGGTTTTTGCACCAAATGGTTACCAAACATGTCTGATGTGAGATATTGTTTGACGATAGCAAGGTTTGGCCTAAAACGTATTTTTTCAAATTCATTCATGGTGCTGAGGCACCCAAAGACAACTTATTATTTAAGATTTACCTCTGTTTTACTATTATCAACATTATGTATAAGAAATCCGAATACACACGTAAGTACACTGAATGAAACGGATCTATCTGTGTTGTAGACATGGTGACTCCTGGTTTCTATCACCACCACTGTTAAGTCAGTAAGTTTCTCTACCAACAAACATATCAATGACTTTACAAAGAACTCCCTCTTTAATTCCAGATCTGCGCAGGATGTTATGTGTAACACGGTGACACTGAACCATCTGCCATTTGTTACTGATCCCTAGAACAATACTATGTTGTAGCCAAAAGCCTAAACCAAACAAATAATCTGAAATGCACATGCTTATTTCTCCTAGGAACAATACTGTTCAGCTGTGACACGCAGAGCACATTCACACGCTAGAAACTGCCCCCGAAATTAATAAGCGACACGCAACTGTCCACTGACACAAAATGGCTGCTCGCAAAATAACAATTAAAGTCATCAGCTCGGCACGGCCGGCCTCTTGGCTGGCGAATCGATCCTGCAGCTGGCAGACATGTAGATTAAAACCCACATAATATCAGAAATTCAATTCCACGCTAAAGGCCAGTACAACCAATAAAAGCTGGCTGCAGGCAGTGATATTAAAAAGCAATCAGTGTTTTTTTGAATTACAAGGTCATTTCACTAGCCTTTATGGTAGAAGCTGGAGGGGCTTCAGGACTGCAGTAGCACACTGCTGAGCAACTTCAGCACAGACACCTAATAATCCTTTCTGGCTTGATGGCATCCTGTCCGGAACGGAAATGGATTGCTATTAAGGTTCAGTCAGACAGTGACCACGCCCTCTCTCCTGGATCTGTCTGAGGTCAGTGTGACCAGTTTTGAGCTAACTGCGTTTCCACAGCTACTTCCGAGGCTTATGTCTGGCTTCCCCAGCACTAATTCTCCTGCCTTATGGTCCCCGGATGGTCTTCATTAGGCCAAATGTGCCTACTGGAGAGATTCAGTCTACGGGTAGAATTATTACAACACAAACACAGTCTAAGCTGTACAGCTACACAATATATCAGTGAAAGTTCTGTTATTTGCTGATAAATGGGAAAATGTAATTATTATTATTGGGCTGATATTGAAATTACGGCTTGTACTTACAACCGATAACCACCTTTTTTGCTTGTATCATGCTCTGATGCTGCAGAGTGAAAATGTCAGCTGTGTGGATGTTTTTCAGTGGAGAACAAAACTGCAGTTTGCAACAAATGTTCAGGAGTGGTCCAGCAAGGCTGAAACGCTAGAGACTTTCAATACGACTAACTTTAAAAAAAACAACACCACCATTTTGTTGGTCGTAGTAGCCTAAAGAATGTGAAGCAGCTCGCATTAGCAGATAGCATTTGTAAAGTTTTAAAGGGGAATTCCAACGATTTTTCTAAATTTCTGCATATTTAAATAATTTGAGACACCAGGGGTCTCTAATTCAAATTACTTGGGGTAGCCAGGTGAGGTCTAAAAAAGTGTCACATATTTGTTTTGTATACATTTTAACTGTACACCATATATACTTACTGGGTCAATGCTTATCAGTAATTCTTCTGCCACCACAAACCACAACTACTCCTACTATTACTACTACTACTAATAATAATAATAAAAAAACAAAGATAGAAAATTATATCATCAATAATATGTTGGTAATGACAATAATACTTACTATTTCTAGTATCAGTATGAATATATAGCATTTAATAAATATTTTAGCGCTGAATTAAATCAAGTAAAATTACATTTAATAGAACTGTATGGGACTCTTATTGTGATAGCATTTTCTTTTCTGCTGAATGTGAGTGAAGTTCTGCATTTCAGTGGATCTGGTGGTAATTCCATTTATTGCTTAATTCTGACTCGCTGTATCTCCTGCTATTTCATTAATGAGTCCACAAAGGCAGATTTGACTAATTATTTGTCTATATTAGAACAGAACTTAAGTTAGTTTTGCTAAATTACAACTGTGTTCATGTCGCATCAGGTTTTCCTTTGACTGGTTCCTCTTAAATGCAGAGCTCTATTTTTGGTTCTAACATCAAAAAAATCAGCCTGAGCTGATTTCACATAGTTACGTGGGGTAACCAGCCACACTGTCTGGTGAGTGAAGCAAATCGACCTGTTGGATATAAATATTTAGCTGCAATAGAGACTGTATGATACGCTTTTATAGAGCTAATGAGGAAAATGTGGTGACCTTCTCCATATGTGTCTGGTATGGTGGTGCAACCACATATGAGAGAGAGCAGCTAGAGAAAGTGGTGCATACTGCTTACATTGGTTGCAAACTTCCATCTGCTGCTTCTATATACAGCAAAAGGATGGAAAAGAAAGCATTACAAATCTAGCTCACACCCCACGCAGTACCTTTTTAAAAAGCTACCTTCTGGCAAAAGATTTCAAAGCATTTTATGTAGAACATCTCGGTTTAGTAGCAGTACCTAATCGTCTGCTATCAGACTTTCAAACTCCACTCCACAATCTTTACATTGTTTATTTTAATTTATGTCAATGTACCGACTGATATGGCAATAAATTACTGCAACTTGAAACTTTTTTGTTTCCTATTACCACCAATGTAAAGAGGCCTTAGTCAGTAATTCTCTCTACAGTTAACCATTTCACATTAGAATATTCTGATGTGATAATGACTTTGCTAACAACTGAATTATGCGGAAATTTTGAAAAATCTGTGGAATTCCCTTTTATATATAAACATATATTATACATGTTCACTGCACTCACATGCGAACTATAGTGGACATGGATGGATTACTTACTGCTACTGGTGAAGCTGCCTAATTCCATACGGGAGTATCTTCATTAGTTTAGTCTTTATTTTTCTCTGTCACCTGCATGGTCTGATCTCTGATGTGTTAGCAAGCTAGCCATGTGCAGATGCTGCACTGTGCTTAATGAGACACAGCACATGTTAATTACTTTAATTAAACATGTTAGGAGTATGAACCTCGAGAATAAGAGCTAGGCAGGGACAGTGAAGAGAGTTTGAACCTGCTCACCTCCAAACACTCACACACACACACACACATACATACACGAATCACACAAATTAAATCTACACAGAAATTTGACCGTAATGTTCCTCCTGGTCTCATATCCGGGCTAATTTGCATTCTTCAATTCGACATAGTTAAATTCTGAATAATTAAATCAAAGCCTCGAGAGCCACTTAATCTGTCAAGTGGACTGTAGGAAAAGCCTGAGAGCCACTCTAAACAGCAGGAACGGGGGGCGACTCAGGTCCAGTTATTGAGATATTTGCAAAACGTCAGGTTTGGCCTTGATGGGCCTATAAGCAGAGAGGACAGCCCTGAGTGGGAGCGAGGGGGATGCTGTGGTTAACTCCGACACACAAAAACCAAAAAAAATTTAAAAAAAGAGGAAAACAAAGAAAAGAAAACAAAAACAAAACACAGTCCGTCAGAGAGTTCATCGCACAGGCAGACACACTGTTCTCCTGACAGAGAAGGAATTTGAAAGAGATGAAAAGGAGAAAAGAAAATAATAATGAAGCTGTTGGATGCAGAAACAACGGCAGTGAGGGTCACGGCAGCCTGCAGGCAAAGGAGAGCAAGTGCCCAGAAAAGGAAACACTCAGTCGGAGTGTGAGGTCAAAAGTGGGTCAAACACACCACACTGGCTTTATATCAGGCAGTCTAGAACAATGTGAGGAATAAGTACTATATTTTAGTGGAACAGAAATCGCTCTGGCAGCACCTGGTTATTTCTCTATGATATTAATGATCCATGCACACAATAGAGGAACTATCACAGTTGTAAAATCACAATGTAGGAAAAGTATTACTAATCCAAAGAGCTCTATATTTAGGGCTGCAATCACTGTTTTCAGTTCATACGTCAGGTAAGGCACCACTTAAGGCACATGATTTCAATTTAATACACATAAAACAGCTACTGACCCTAAACACAAGTCGAATGTTTGGACACACCTATCTGAATGTGCTTTTTTCATCATCTTAAAGACGTTTTGATCTACCTTAACGTAAAATAAAATATACCACAGACCATTTTCTGCAGTTTTGCTATATGTCCCTGTATACCATATTTATTTATTTTTTTTCTCGCGAGAACCACGTTTTGAGACCACAGCATATTCTGATGCACCTGACTAAATGAACAGCCAGGAAGTGTGGCAAGCCGACTTGTGTCCATGTTTGCGTCCATGCTGTTCCTTACACTATTATCTCCAATGTCCACTCACTTAACAAAAAACTGGTATGATATTTCTTTGTTTTCATCTATTTTTTTTACTAAAACTGAAACATCCATGACGCAGCTGTTCACCTAAATAGGATAACCATAGCATATTTTGCACCGTTTGTACGTTTCATTATCTGTGCTTTTTTATGTCCTAATGATATAGAGGTTATGACAAAATTCACATACTTGTAAAAAAAAAAAGGATGATTCTTCAAGGCTTCTTTAGTAAAAAGAACGGTTCTGTTTAGATGGTACTAATGGTTCTTTTCATGGTGAAATGGTCTTTCAGATTGATGGAGAATGTGTTGTCTATGGTTCTACATAGAATCTTTTTTGAAAATGGTTCTGTATAGCATCAAAAAAGGATGTTCTACTGTTACAAGCTTGACATAGAAAAGGTTCTATGTAGGACCATATACAACACATTCTCTATCAATCTGAAGAACAATTTCACCACACAAAGAACCCTTTAATCATGCAATTGGTCCTATGTATGGTTCTAAAGAAAATGGCTCCAAAACCTAGGCTGCAGCTAAGGTAGGCTGCATTTCTTGGCCCCTACGTCAAAGAAGGCCGTTCCAAAGTGAAGGACTACGTTCCGAGTGATTTCGAGGTCACACCAGATGTATCCTTCCCAGCCTTTGGAACAGCATCACGAAAATGACGGAAAACAAAGCCATTGGAGCATAGATTGTTTTAAAATGTAAGTTTTTCACGTCGTTGTATTTGTTTTTGTTACCTTATAAAGTGTAAAATCACTGTTTAATTTAAGCATTCGTCCATATATCAAATATCTTCCATATATCGTATTTTATTTAGAAGTATTTGTATATATGTAGTTTATTGTACTACATCTCCTTCATTTCTGTGAAGAAATGAAAAAGCAACACAAATGCAACGGGCTCCATATTCTCTCACCAGTTCCCTCACAAGTTTTGCGCTGCAATTGCGAGAGGCGGGACCTTTCTGCCGATGTCACGACGCAGCCTCAGTAGGACTGTTCTATTTGTGTGACCAGTAGGCTACTCTTACAGGTAAATGTGTCCAAACTTTTGACTGGTAGTGTACATATGCAATACGAAATATGACATTGCTTTAATTATTTGCCTTTGCTGGGCTTCACTGCTTTCCTTTCAAGAAACACTTCCCATGACGAAAAAACAGACATGGAGATATGCAAATTTATAACATATGCTGTAACATAGCAACACCTGAAAATAGAGGAGCTGAGAACACATGTACATAAGCCACATATGGTAGATTAAAAAACAAACAGTAAAAGAAATGTAACGCGATGTGTGAAGGTGTGCCATCTTGCTTTGAACAGGACCAACAGCCAGTCCTCTCTGATCTCTCCCCTTAATCTACCTCTCATCTTTCCTGCTTGTTGTTTTCTGTCTACCAGAAACCATTTCAATCATTATTCTCATAGCCTTGCTGGAACAAATGACGTGCTTTTTTGCTTCGACCTTTTTACTTCTCCTCTCTCTTTCCTGTCACTCGCCGTCTCGCTCTCACTCTATCGCCACACTTCACTTTGTCTAGCTCCGTCCCTTCCTCTGCTGCTCTCTGACTCTTTGGCTTGATCAGTTACCAATCCACTTTCCTTGCATGCAGTCTGTTTTGGGGGAGAGAAAGAAAGGCCTGGCCCCTGAGCCTTTGTGCTACAGGCTTGGTTACACCAGTGAGATGGATGTATGATATGAGGCATACCCTGCCCTCTCCTTCAGTTTCATATCAGTAATGCCGTCTTTGGACACCAGTTTGTTAAAAACCAGAATGCCGATAACCATGTTAACCTGCAGAAGAGAGAACACACAGGTGAATGGACAAGCACACACTGTACAACACTGTCCAGCAAGTCTTGCTGACGGAAAAAAAAAAAAAATACAATTCCCGGCGCAAAACATTATCGTGCAGAGCCGAGATCTACTCTGATTACTCTGCAGGGCCGTCGTGAGCGGATTACCGCAGCCGAAGCCCATGACCAAAGCTTCTCTGTTTAAACAGATGTCAAAATACAAACACATGTTTGCCACCAGAGATTGCACTGCAGGGCTTTGGCTGATACGCAAGCCAATTGTAGCTAAGCACACATGGTTTAAGGGATATATCATGTCTGCGGCCTGCAAAAGCTTATTTCACTGTCTTAAAGACTTCTGCATGAGCTGTAATGAGAGGTATTTAAAGTGATGACTTGGCCAAAGAACAAATTTACACAGCTTACTGCAAATAGACTCGGACAGCCAAAACATGATTGGTGGCTGAAGTTTACTTCTTCAGTTCTGTACTGGAGCTATGACATTAATATAGCTAACAATGGTTCTATAACCACCAATTTAGCACTGTATAAGCTGCATAAATAATCACAGCCTTGTGTCAAACGGTGTCAAGTCTCAAACTGACTTGCTTATGTGGTTTCTTACACTGTATAACATACTGTTACCTATAAAAATAGACCCAGCATAGCTAAAAACAGTAGTAGCAGCTAGATAAGTCATGATACCACATTATTGGGTGCCAGTGCCGATATGAGTGCAATTACATAAATCTTGATACCTGATTTGATACCACAACAAACACAGAAATTCCAAACAGAATAACTGAATGTAGCCTTTCAGTATTTAACAAAAATATAAACAGCCTTTATTGCTGAAATTATTATTATTATTTATATTATTTAAGCAAACCAGTAATAATACAGTTGCATTACCAACAAAAGAAAAAATGTACTAAAAGGCTAAGATCATATTTTGCTTACATATGACTGAGGGACAAAGACAATACACTGTAAAAAACAAACCAGGAGTTGATTTGAAGTGTTTTTGAAGACTGAATTGATGTAAAACGTTTCTTTTGTTCATCTAAACTGAATTCTGCTTTGCATTGTTTCATTCAAAGCATTTATTTGAGAATAAAACCAGTTAAGCAGCTTGTTACCACATTAAGGTTGATATGGCAAGTCATTTTTTGCAATGTGTACAATGAAGTACAGCTTACCCCATTGAGGTATCTAGCCATATCAAACATCACAGGCCAGTCATTTTAAAATAAAACACAAAACAATGAACAAAGTTCAAACAAAAATAATAGTAATAGGTGTATTTCTTGATAACACTTTAATAAAACTAGCTGTTAACTGTCAGACTGAAGTCAATGTGATCTGCTTGAGCTCCTTCAAGATCATCAAGATACCAGTCTTTCAGGCGTGTGGCTAAATTTCTCCTTCACTGTAAGAAATAAAGGTTCTGTGCAGGTCCATTTTTTGCTCATCAAGGTAAAAATAATGTAAATGTTCCCTCAAAGGTACAACAGTGGTTTTAAGATCCAGCTGTGTACAATAAATATGTTTTTCCCAGTGGAAAAGTACATATTTGTACCTTTTCATAACCTAAAGTTTTAAAACAGAACAATAAAATAAAAAGCCTGGAGACGAGACGGGGTGTGTGGAGTCAATACAACTCACAAAATATATTATGGTACAATTATGTTCTCTCACTAAAGGTACTGAGACGTACCCAGTGACACTTTCATACCTTTATTCCTGAGAGTGTTTACTCAAACTTTGAAATATTTTACTTGAAGTTTGAAATAATCTATGACATTGTTTGCACTTTTTAAAATAAAATGAAAAATAGACACTGTTGTCTCAGTGCTTTACTCAATGCTGCTGAATGTCAGTCAGCATTGGCAAGTTTTCTTTCGTGTGCAGTCAGACAGGAATGTTGAACCAACTTTGATTCAGTACTACTGATACCACAGAAAACTAGTCATATTACATTTTTTTTAATTCTGGCATCAACTTGACTCTGAAGTAGCAGCCATCTTGAAGCCTGCGTTTTGTTGACACTTTTCACCATTCTAGAACATAACAGTATGTCATACAGTGTCAGGAACCACATGAGCAAGTCTATTTGATATTTACTTACCAACTTAGAGCAGGCTGAGGCAAGTGTGTGATGATTTAGGCACGCAGTTCATACGTGTACGAATAAGCTTCCATTAACTGTTAACTAGATTACATTGTCAGATACAAGGGTACTGCACAGGTGCATTTCTATTCATCAAGTTACAAACAATGTAAATGTAACCTCAAAGCTACAACAAAGGTCCAACCGTGTGCCTTTAATAAGTTTTTCCCAGAGGAAAAGACCATATTTGTACCTTTTCATGCCCTAATGTTTTAAAACAGATGGATATATAAAAAGCCTGGAGTCAAAACAGGGTGTATGGAGTCGCTGCAACTTAAAAACTATAGTTACAGTGGAATACAGTCCAATTATGTTCCTACTCTTAAAAAAGCTGGTGCTTCAAGGGTTCTTTAGTAAAGAAAATGGTTGTATATAGAACCACGAACCCTCAAAAAACTCCTTGCATGATTAAACAGATCTTTGGATTGATGGAAAATGTGCATGAAGGTGCTGTACATGGTTCTGTATAGCACCCAAAAGGGTTCTTCTATTGTTATAAGCTTGATACCTTAACAACAGAAGAACCTTTTGAGTGCTACATAGAACCATTTTCAAAAACGTTCTATATAAAACCATCTACAGCACATTCTCCATCAGTCTGAAGAGCACTTTCATTTTACATTTTAATCGTGCAAAGGGCTCTTTAAAAGTTCACGGTTCTATACAGAACCATTTTCTTTACTAAAGAACCCTTGAAGCATCATTTATTTTAAGAGTGTAACTAAATACACTGAAGACGTACCCTTCCGAGTGAGAGTGTAGCTTTGTAGCTGCAGTACAAAACCGAAGAAGCACATTTCAGACACCAAGCACGTCTTCTCTGATCTACATTAGTGCTGCCGTGCCTTGTTTAGCACCACATCTGGATGAGTGAGGGTGCTGCCCTCTGATAGAGAAAAGCAGAGAAAGAGAAAGTACCAAAACTACGGCTGCAGCTGGTCCCACAAACGCGTACAACAGCCCCCCTTCCAGAGACAGCCAGCAGCTAGCAGGGCACAGAGAGAAAAGGGGAAAGACAGAGAAGGAGAGAGAGGAGGACACAGGTGAGAAAAGTGAGGGAGACAGGGTTGGAGGGGAAAAAAGAAAAGGTCAGACTGAGAAAGGTAATTTCATCCAGAAGATGTACGATATTCAGCAAAGAGGCAGCGCTCTGTTTGTTTGTGAAGTATTGAATCCTGTAACCCCATGACACGGGGAAAAGTGTGTGAAGTGGACAGAATGTAAAGCGAGGCTATGAGAAAGGCAAACTTACTAGTTAACTGTACCGTATCCCTTTGCTTTGGTAAACCCAACAGAGATGGCCACAACAAGAGCAGGTAGGCCTTTAGGACAGAGCAGACAGGAAGCACAATGAGAGAAGGTCAGTCTTGCAAGATGATGGTCACATTTTTTAAAAATAATTAGTTCTTTAGAGTGATGGCATGGAAGAACCACTTTTGGTTTCCTAAAGAACCTTTCACCCAATGATTCTTTCTTTAACCAGCCAATTGAGGAAAATTTTTAAGGTTCCACACAATGTAAAGATTCTGTACCAATTAATTTTTTTTCCTAGAACCGCACGTCCTTTATTTTTAGTTTCTTTTCCTCTAACTAAAGCATGCAATCACTGTAGATGAATTATGTCTTACTCGCAGCTTATGGAAACAAGAAGAGAAACTCTGTAAAAAAATCAGACTCAAGGCTGTTGCTACAGAATGTGAATTAACTGTAAATGTAATTTGCAATGCAAAGAACAGTGGTGGAAATCTCTAGGTGCCTCAAGATTTGATTCCGTTTTATTCAGTGTGCCAAGAAGTGATTCTCAAACAATTCTCAATGCATCTTGAGTTTTTTTATTTCCTGCACTTGTCATAAACAAGTAGTGTTATTTTATTTGAATTTGAATGTAGCCTAAACTCTGTACAAATATTAAGTGTGCAACTACTTTATATGTGGCAGTTTTGAAGTTAATCCTTCAGTAAATTTTTGAACTGTAATAAAGATATTCATAGTAATGGTTAGTAGTTTGCAAAGATGGTTGCTAATGTCTACAATGGTTTTGGGCCTTTTATCTCATAAACACAAAAAACTGTGACCTATCTGACAGCAAACATGAATTAATGAAATTCTGCATTTCTTGCCTCCACCAAGCAGGGCTGTGCTTAACTGTAGTGGAAACAACGAATCTAAGTGAAAATCTGATTATAACATTCTGTAAATTGACTTATCATTCAACCATTCAAAGGAGAATAATGATGCATAAAAGATTAAATTATTGTCCCATAACCCTAGTAAATAACTAAATTAGTAACAATGTAATTAGGCAATTACATTAAATAGTATAGAAAAATGGTTATAATAACTTTCAAAGGTTGAAACGTGTTGAATGTGCAATCTGTGCATGAGAAACAGGCTGTAAGAGTTAAGGAGGCACTGAGAAAGCACTGAACAAAGATGGTTATAAACAGGCCGACAGAGAGACAGACAGACGATCTTACCCCAGCCCAGGCAGAGGAAGCGCTTGCGTATGATGCGGTTTCTCAAACGGCCCGTCACAGCCATATAGGATTGCCAGGCCTCTGTCAGAACCCAACAGAAGGAGGAGAGAAAGAAGAAGTGCAGAAAAGCAGCCACAAGAGTGCACAAAACCTGAGAGAGAGAGAAAATGGGAGTTGATAGTGAAGGAGAGAAGTAAAAGAGGACCGATAAAGAAAAGGTTATAAAGCAGACTTATGGAGTGCTTCAGAGAGGGAGTTGTCTGTATATACAAGTGTGGGCTGTTCTCACCTTGTTGCGTGTCTGAGTCTGTCCGATGAGGATGAGAGCATTAGAGGAGATGATGGACAGACAGAAGTTGATGAGGATGACGGAGCGTTCTGAGCGGATGTACCTGCAGGAGGAAGGAGATACTCCTCTTAATAAAATCTGCTGCCTCTGCAAACACCAGTTTAGCATGAGCTCAGAAACGACACCTGATACACTGTCAATCAGACCAGATATGCTGCACACGTTTGTCAGAAGCTAGGGATGCACTGATCCAACTTCTTCTTTCCCCAAACAGATTCTCATATCTGAATACTGATTTTCTTTTTTAACAGATTCTGATATCTGATGTCTGATACTGAATACTGATTAGATACTAGTGTATACATACATAAACCTAAATATACAGGACTGGCTAATGAACCATAATAGAGCCTGTTAGTGGGTGCCCTGGCCAAAAATTTAAATCACGGTATAATTAAGATTTCTGATTGTTTCAGTATGTATCACAGTATAGTGTATGTACATTTTTTTTTCTCAAATAAAACAATTTTGGATGGTCATGCAAATCTATTTTTGTAGATTAACAATGGCATATTTGTCTGGGATGTCCTTTCCCTATGATATTTGATGTTCTACTTCATAAAGTCTATTGTTTTTATTTATTTATTTATTTTAATAAGCTTGTTCCAAATATTATACCTGCAACATGTCCCAAAAAATTGGGACAGGAGTATGTTTACTACTGTGCTACATCAACTTTCTTTTAACAGCACTTAATAATCGTTTGGGGAGTAAAGACACTAACTAATCCAATTTTGAAAACAGAATTCTTTGTCATTCTTCTGATATACAAGTCTTCTACTGTGCAACCATACAGGTCCTTCATTGTCATATTTTGGACCTTGTAATGCGCTGCATGTTTTCAATAGGAGACAGACAGGCCAGTCTAAAACCTACACTCTCTGATTACGCAGCCATGCTATTGTAAGGCATGAAGAATGTTTCTTGGCGTTGCCATGTTGAAATAAAAATGGACATCCCTGAAATATATGACAAGCAAAAGGCAGCATATGTTTCCCCAAAACATGTATGTATCTTTCAGCACTACGGTGCTTTTTACACCTATGCAAGTTACCCACTAATACCCACCCACACAACATCCATTATTTCCATCAACAATCTTGTCAGACCAACAAGACTTGTCAGACCACAAAATACATTTCCACTGTGCAACAGTCCATTTCAGATGAGATCGAGCCCAGAGAAGTTGAAAGCGTTGGTGACATATGGCTTCCACTGTGCACAGTACAGTCAACTTTTTATTTGTGGATGCAGAAATTAAGAGTGTTTACTGACAATGATTTGCGATAATATTTCTGAGCCCATGTGGTGATATCCATCACAGACACATGTAGATTTTTAATGCCATGCCATCTGAAGGGTTGAAGGTCACAAGCATTCAGTTGTGGTTTTTGTCCTTGCAGAGATTTTTCCCTCTATGTTTTGATATTATTATGTGCTGTAGAGGGTGAAATTGCAAAAATCCTTGGAAACCACTCAATGAGGAACTTTGAGCCTCAATCACCAATATCTTCCTATTTTTTTTCTTAAATTTGTTCTTTAGAAAGGTCCTAAGAAAAAGTCTGTCAGATTCATGATGTGTTCTTAAACCACAGTGTGTGTAGATGCTGTTGTTACCTAAGAACAAATCCCAGATAAAACATTGGTGAATTTCAGAATCTTCATGAAAACTGTGTAAGTGGGTTTTAAGAAGAAATTTCTTTTTAAGAATGGTTGATGAATGAGGCCCGTTGTTCTTAAACAGTTGGACTATTCGCTGAATGGTGAGCCTCTACCCATCCTTGCTCAGAAAGGAGTCTTCCTTTCCCAGATGCTCATTTTATACCCAAGCATGATTGCATCACCTCTTTTGAGCATGTTGCAAGCATCAAAATTCAGAATGAGCATATCTTTACAGTGGAGTGGTTAAGGAAAAACTTTTTATTTAATATCCTGTCTTTCTACTACTGTAGTTTAAAATACACATCAAAGTGGATTAACGAATCACTGGTTTCTGTTTTTATTTGCTTTTCACATACTGTCTCAACTTTTTTGAAATTAGGTGTGTACAATACGTTATTGAGGGAAACAGCAAAAACAATGAAGAGCAATATACTTTCTAAGGAGACAAAGTCGAGTGCACAACGGCTTGTCTGGTGCCTAAATATTTATTCAGGTATACAACATTTAGGTATAGAATATTTAAGTTTAAATCATAGGACCGAGTCTGGTTGCAGTAACTACAGTATTTTATCCCAGCCATGCACCACATGTTTTTGCCACTTCTCATGAACATCATGCCACAAAACACTCGCACAGCATTTTTGTTTCATGAAAAAAATGTTGTGTATTGATTAGCTTTGCGAACTGTGCTGCTTATGGCAGAGTTAAAAGTTGTGCAGTGTGAAACCAAACGCAGGCAGAAATGAAGAATCGCTAAATCTGGTACTTGTTTCTGCTTCATTGTGGCTCACAATGGATACGTTTGTATGTTTTCAATTTTTAAATGTTTATAAAGAAATCCAGCAATAAAGTTTCAATACACTGTGGGGTCCAAAAGACTGAGACCAGCAGACAAAATGCTTCTGTTTCGCATTCTTTTCTAATTCAATACAACATTTGTCACTACAAAATACATTAACATCATAACAACTTGAGTGAAAAGCAGAACCTGTGAAATATTTATATGAATTTCAGAACTTCTTGGGATTTGGTGTCACTCCCTTTTGCGTGTAAAACTCTTTGATACACACTTTGACTCCAAAGTTTGTGCAAAAGCCTCTGACCAACAGATCAAATACACCTCAGAGTCGTCTGAACACGGGCTTCACTGGAAGTGATAAGACTCCAAAAAAATTGGACCTTTTTGTACAAAGGCCTGAACAAACGATGTCACAAATATGTGTAAATTTCAACAGAAACCTTGAAACAGTGCAGAATCTTGAATATTTCGTCTTCAATTTTCTTGTCATAACTTTTCTTTCCTTCAATTTGTTGCACAGTTCTAAAACTTTGTTGGTTATTTTCCGGTTTAAACGGAAAAAAATCCAGATTGTCTGTGTGGTCTCAGACTTTTGGTGTCCACTGTACTTTCTGACAGAATTACTCCAGACATATGCTGAAAACTCTGTCACCAAAGCTTTTTTCCTTCACAGGAATATAAACAAAACAAAATACTGCAATAATAATGCAGTGATATAACTTGACATATGACAAAACGCATGAGTGGAGGAACACGTCAGTGTGAAGTAGTTCAAGATAGGGCTGCACCATTTTTTTATTTATTTATTTTTTTGACAAAAACGTTTGTACATTTGTCAAACTGTGACTGCCTATGATTCATCAGCACACTCACAGGGCACTCGACAGAAATATCCAAGACTGGTCAGCATGCTCTCTGCTTTGTGTCTGAGCTGTTAGATTGCTCATTTTCTAACAGGTCTTGTTAAAAAGATATGCTTGATTTTGATGCAGTAGATGTAAAACTGAAATGCTATGCAACAACAGCAGAGACAATTCTGTTATTACAATTACTATACAATGCACCGTGTAACTCTGTAGTACATGCTGCCTTAACACTACAGACATTTTCATATTTCTAAACAAAATTAAAGAGACAAACAGTAGGTTAGGAACGGTCATATCTAACTTGGGCATGGCAACAGTGCAGTCATCATTCTGCGATCTGCTACTATTAGGCCTTTGGTCGCTTTGGCAAAGCATTGTTGCTGGTGTTGAACATACGCTGAATAGATGTACATCACTTCCGCCTTCTGCATCTTTTTGTTTTCAAGTGAACTGCAGGGGCTGGATGCATCAGCAACATGTAAATTCACATATAGACTAGTGAGTGCCAAGTTAAGCTGAACCAAAACAGGTCACAGCACATACCTGGACATACTTATTAGCTCCTAAACTCAGCAGAAAAGCTTTGTGTGGTTTTAATTTAGTAATATACACTATATGTGCCAAAGCTGGTAGAGATCCAACATTTCTTCTGAAATCAAGGGTATTAATAGGGTGTTTGTCCCCCTGTGCTGCGGTAACAACCTCCACTTTTCTGGGAAGGCTTTAAACTAGATATTGGAGCATTGCTGTGAAGATTTGACACAGTTCTAGCCCTCTAGCTTATGCTTGGCATTGGGCATGATGACCTTAGACCTTAGAAAATCATTTTCCAAGACTTTTCCAGTACAATTTCCATGACTTATATACACAACAGCTGTTGCTCACAAAAAGTCACCTTAAAATGACACACAGCTGCCAACATCCTTAACATTTAAGTCAACAATAAAACCCCTAATGACTTCTTACTGCCTGAGTGATGTACTGACTCACACTCACAAACCAGTCCTTAATCACTCATCATTTCATCCCAAGTTCTACTATGATAACAGAACTGTATGTCACACTCCAAGAAGCTGGTGCTACTAAGCATTCTTACACAATGTCCACATGCAACACTACAGCATTCTAAACTACAGGAGGTATGAAAGGACACTCAAACTGGACATTAGCAGCTAAGAACATGCTACATTTTTTTAGACTTTACTAATATTTCCAGGATAATTTATCAGTTTTCGTATTTTCCATGACTGGAAAACTAGCTATGAATTTCCAGGTTTTCTAGGTTTTCCAGGACATGTGGGAACCCGGTCTATAGAGATTATACAAGCTGTGTGCGCACAACTGAACATCTGTGTCAGTAATGAGTGCACCTTAAAGCTGCTGAATTCACTAATTAGAATGTCTTGAGACTTTTGGGGACCTATTGCATAAAGCTTAACCCTTAGAAGTCGCTCATCGCTGGTGACAACAAAAGCACTTCAGTAATTATCCCTGGCTCGTACAGAGGGAAAATACTGAAAAAGTAAAGAACTCCTCCCAAAGGTGTTAACCGTTTGTGTTTAAATAGAAAACAAGATTTTTTTAACTATTTGAACTGAATAAAAAGCCATTGTTGTGTGTACAATCTTATTTTGTGGGCAGAAAATCTATCTGAAAAAAAGCCGAATCAAAATGTAAATTGAACCTACAAGTGATTCACTGCCTAAGTCACATTTGAAATTTGAATACTATCACAAAACAAATGTATTAACTCTCCACTTCTAAGGGTTAACCCTGTAAAAACGTGCACAATGCCTAGTCTAAGGTTCTGCAACCAGTTGCAGAAGCTTCTGCTTACCTCCACACGGAGACGTAGATGATAATGAGGAGCAGGAGGGTGAGGGAGGAGACCCCACAGCCCACGATCAGAGTCACGGACGGCAGCTGCGTCTTGGATGGGTCCATACTCTGCCAGTAAGAAGAGAGGAGCTGAGTTAGTGCTAATCGAGCATTTCAGTGCTTTAACAGCACAGAGCTGGTCGCCATCTAGACCTCAGGCAGCTGGAGGGAGCTGATTGCTGTCCACGTGGCTCCAGCTGAGGAGCAAGGTGAAATGAAGGTGACTCGGCGAGGAGCCGCTTGCTGAAGGCTGAAAGGGCCTGAGGCTAGAGAAGAGAGCAGCAGTGTAGTGATCCTAAAATACAATCCTGCTGCACAGTCTCCACAACATAGCTAGCTTACATGAAGCAAACTACACAGACACAGATGGTAACCATAACCCTTCTGCAATCCACCACGCCATTTCCATGCTAGTGCAGCCAAAGATTTAGTTGCCATGGTGATGTGGTTGAGAAACAGCGGCCACTGCAGTGGTGGATGCAGCATTAACCCGACTAAAGGTGGGCGCTGCTCGTGTGAGCCATCAGCTGCACTGCATGCTGAGTGTGTATGTGCATTAGTACATGTGAATTAGGGCTGGTCGATACAGTGCCCTGCAAAAATGTTGGCACCACTATAAACAGGAGAAATATGAGATATAACATTCTTTACTGTGTTTCCTTTTGATTGTTCATTCAAAATATTAACAAAAATATATTACAGTATAATAATTACTAAATATAATGAAATCTAAATCTTTTTAGTATTTTGGTTTTTTTTTTCAAATCCACAATTATTGGCACACCTTTCATTTAATACTTTGTGCAGCCTCCCTTTGCAAAGTCTGAGTCTTCTCCTTTAATGCTTAATGAGACTGAAGAACACATGGCAAAGGATCTGATTCCATTCCTCCACACAGAATCTCTCCAGAGCCTTCAGATTCTGGGGTCTATGCTTGTGGAATCTCCCCACTCTGCTCATCCACAGATTTCCTTGATTCTGTAGTCAGTGAACCATTTTTGTGTTGTTTCTGAGGTGTGCTTTGGACCACTGTCCTGCTGGAAGATCCAACCATGGCCCAGTTTGAGCTTCCTGGCTGAGACAGTCAGGTTTAGATTTAATATCTGCTGGATTGAATCCATGTTGCCATGTATCTGAACAAGCTGTCCAGGGCCTTTTAAACACAAACAACAAAAGATACATGGGCTAAAAGACCAAAACTGCAAAGACCATAGATTGATCTCAGTTTAAAAAAGTAAGTGATGTCAGATGAGCATGTCCTGAAGAAGAACTCCAGAAAAGGTTGCACAGTGAATCACAAATGCCCCCAGTGCTGCCCTGTAAGTGTGCTGTCAGGGAGAAATGGACACGTGGCCATGCTGTGTGCTCTCAGAGGTGTGGCAGAAAGGTACTGTAGCAAAGACAGGACAAACTGACACAAGGGCTCTGCGGAGCCCCAACACACATGCCCACACACACACACACACACAGATAATGGGCTGAGTTTATAGCCTGTCTTGTGTCCAGGTCCGATGGCCATGCAGAACCAAGTTAATTAAATCCCTCTGATTAATCAGCACTGCAGCGAGCTCGCCCCTCAGCACTGAAAACTACAAAGACATAGGCCTGCATGTATGCATGATGAGCCAGTGTAGATAGATAATATAGATAGATGTAGATAGATACATAAACATTATATATATATATATATATATATAAATATATATAAACATATTTTTATTGTTTAAAACAGTAAACAACAGAAGCCAACTTCAGTTTCAAAATTTCTTGTTTGGAAAATGTTATAGCTAATTAGGCTAATAATAGCATGGTTTGCACTGTTTGTAGGATGTGTTATCTGCACTTAGTAGTCATACCTGTTGTGTGTATGTGCAAGTGGCATATGACTGTTTGCGGTTATGATGAAACTCATATTTGAAGACGAATTTCAAGTGGTATACAGGTTCAGCCCACTACTAGTACATCGTCTCGTGATAAAATTTAAATAATTTAATACAGAACATATTGTTAAGTAGGGATGCACTGATATAGGGATTCTAGGTCAATGCAGACATCTGATATTTTTTTGTGTGTACATATCTGTCAATGCCATTTCATAAACATTTAGAAACTGTACAAATTGGGAGTAGATTCACCTGATTAAACTAATTAGCTCAATATACAATCTCATACTGAGTTGAAGTGTGTGTATTAAAGCAGGGAAAGCAGTAAAATGTGGACAGGGGGCCTCCAGGACCAGGGTTAAGAAACGCTGGGATATATTAGGCCTGATCCAGTTCCAATCCTTTACGTCTTTTCTTGTGTTCTATTCACATCACTTTCATAAACATGATGTTTACAAGCATTATCCACAACCTGTAACAGTGAGGCATGTTTTCAGAAGATCTTCAGCAAATGTCTGCAGAGCTGAGCTGTAATACAGTGGAAAATGAAAACTTGCACGGTCTGCAGCGCCAGTGTTTCTACTGTGTTTGAACTAGCCACCTTTCAACTTAACACTGGCACATTTAACAAGGGGCTACACATTTCTAGACTACTTTCTGTCACTTACTGTGAACGGCATGGCACAAAATACAATCCCACCATGTTTTTCACTTGTGACTGGTTAAAAAACAAAACTATTGTGAAAAGCAGCTGCACCAGCATAAAGAAAAGACAGAAACCAAAAAGAAAGGAGCAGGCTACTACGAGCACATTAGGGGCACATTAAATCATGGTGTATTCATCACACTATAAAATGGGTATCTGTTCAAAAACAAAGCAAAACATATCCATCTAGAATGTCACGTTATGCCTACGCTTATAATGAAAGTATTTTAATGCAGTATTAATTAGCAGACTAGCATGTATCTAAATCATGTGGCTGTATTATCTATGAAAACACAGTATCAGCCAGTACTCAACATTTAAGTGCTCAGAACAGGAGCAAAAACACTGGATCAGCTCCTTCCTAGGAATATACACTATATAGCCAAAAGTATGTGTAAACACCTCCCCACTAATCAGCAACACCCATTGCTAACAGGCGTGTTACATCAAGCACATACAACAGACACGTTCTTCAGCATTTAGGCTCAGGCCCTTAGATCCAGTGAAGACTAATGTTAATGCTACAGCATCCAAAGACATTTGAGACAATTATATGCTTCCAACTTTGGCAACAGTTTGGGGAAGGCCCTTTCCTGTTCCAGCATGACTGTGCCCCACTGCACAAAGTGAGACATGATTTGAGTTTGGTGTGGAGGAACACCAGTGGCCTGCAAAGAGCCCTGACCTCAACCCCACTGAACACCTTGGGGATGAACTGAAACATTGATTATGAGCCAGGCCTTCTCAGGCCTGCTCTTTTGACTCAGTAGCCACGTTTACATGCAGCCTGATAATCCGTTAATAATCCGACTAATAGCTAAATCGGAATAGAATACGTCCATGTAAACACCTCAATCGGAATAGTCTAGTCTGATTGAGGCCATTCGGAATACAATTTCTATCCGATTGAACGAGGTGGGTAAACCTCCAAATAATCCGTTAAATAGAAGAATAATAGCCATGTAAACACCTGAATCCGATTACATCCCAATCGGAATGTGTAAGTATTTTCTGTGCATGTGCGTCGCGTCATGGCGAAAGTTTATAACGTTCAACATGGCGGAGCAGAAACTGGTCTGCAGAGGAGACGAAGTTTATGCTCTGATCTTTAAAAGACGGCGGTGGGACGGACGTCCAACTTATGAGTCTCAGAACACGACGTTTTCCTCTCGCCGCTTCCTTTATAAGTACATGTGAAGCACGTTTTTCCGAGTCTGACATCATTTTAAAGCAATTAATAGCACAAGCGCGCCAACTGGAAACTCATCTCACGCGGACTGGACTTCACGTGAGGTTCGCTGTCATGGTAACGTTTACTCTAAGCGCTACTCTTTGCATGTAAACATAGCCAGTGAGCACAAATTCCCAAAGACACACTCCAAAATCATATGGAAAGCCTTCCCAGAACAGTGGAGACTGTTGTAGCCATAAAGGTGTGTAACTCCATATTAATGCCCAGGTTTTTGGAATGGGACATCCAATAAGCTCATACAGGTGTAAACGGTCAGGTGTCCACATACTTTTGGCCATAAAGTGTATTTCTTTGGTTTTTGTGTATCTGCAAGGCCTGTAGCATGTTCGAGTGGCGTTTCGTCTCTTCTTGTGTTTTCTGGGAATACTGGTACATGGAGGGTTGATCATAGCATCCTCAATTTTTTTGTATGAATCAGAAATGGTTATTTTAATGTGTTTACAGGAACTCTTCAGCAATAAATAGTTAATGGTCATTTACAAACAGTATTTAGCATTACACAGTAAATAGGAACATAGAAAGTGGTGTTGCAGAGAAACACATCACCACCCCCAAAATTCAAACCAGCACAGAGTAGTAAAATAGATCCAGATGAATTGTAGTATTATACATGTTCTCTTTATCAGGTCCACTGTTGTAAGTTTCTTTAGAACTGAGAATTTCACATCAAACTCTGAATTACTTCTTTTTTACATCTTGACAGTTTAATTATGTAGTAACTAAGTATAATTCCCATTTAGGAATGTTTGAGTGCTCTATTAATGGTACATTAGAGTATATCTGAGTATAAAAGCAATTTTGCTGTCTTGTTCTGTTTTCTTCTGAACCTTCAAAGCATACAGAAGGCCATTTTGGGTCTGTATCTTTTTTTAGAAGTTACAAAAAAACAACAAAATGGAAAAAAAAATGGGGGAAAAAGGAGGAAAACATGTTGGGAGTATTTAAAAGCTTAAAGACATGCATTTACCTAGTTGGTTCTGCACCTGTCACCAGTATGACAAACACACCATGGCAATTCTTGTATCACTCATTCAGTAGTATCTCTACATCCCAACCCAAGAGTTCAGCATTTTTACTGTGCGTCAAAACAGTGAACGGAGGAAAGTCCTAGTTAGTTCCATGTACACAGAGGAAACGTTTGGTAAAAATTCTCAGTTCATCTTAGCACACCTCTGGTCATTTGATTCCTTAGATCGAAACAAGTGCCATGTACACATTCCCCTCCCTAAACGAGAGAACAGATTCCTTTGCTATGGCTTTTCTAGCCCAGGTGAAACTTCTGCTTGACATGGTGCCTAGGCATTAAGTAACGTGATCCATTCAGTCAGCAAGTGAAATGTATTTGACACCTCAGAACACACAATGCAGAAGGTGCTGCTCCTGCAGATCAGGTGACAAGCCTGAGAGACATGGCTGAATGTCTCTGTCACAAACAGTAAGACATAACACTTATGATTCAAAATGCCATAAGCTATCTTTTGTGCTTGTGATTAAAGCAATAAGACACAAGAGGCTGTATGTTCAGTGGTTTTACCAGGTTGTGATTGTTAGGCATAACACAAAGCAAGATTCTTGCACCAAGCAAAGCCAAAGTCCTTATAGGAAAGTCCACTCCAGTCCCAGCCATCTTGGCAAAGCCGCCAGGCAGTTATTTCCAGCCATACAAGACCAGATTCCTATCTGTTTAACGGGATGAGACCTAACATCCTGAAACTTAAGGTCAAGTTACCAAAAACATATTTGAAATCACCAGTAAACCCATAAATAGTTTGTACTGTTTGGCTCAATAATGCACAAAAAACATGTTTCTCAGGTTGTTCTGACTACAGTGCATGTGCAGATCTCAACGAAAGGGGCTTTCCTTGCACATGGCGTAACTAGCTAGGTGACTGGCTGCTTGTAAACAGCAGGCTGAAGACCTATAAATTTGTGTCAGCAATTTGTAGGGCTTGACATACACTCTCAGAAAAAAAAACTGTCACTGGGGTGGTACCCTCAAAGGGTACATCTTCACCACATTTATTTAGGAAACATAATAGCACCATATTGCATTAAGATTACATTTTTTAAGTTGTACTGTCTCCATACACTCTGACTCAACTCCAGGCTTTTTATTTTATTGTTCTGCTTTAATACATAAAAAAGGAACAAATATGTACTTTTTTTTCCCATGGGAAAAACAATTTACAGTACATAATTGGACCTTTAGACTATTATCGTACCTTTAAGGGTACATTTCCCTGTGTCTTTTTTCTCAGTGTACAGTTGTATGCAAGCATTTGAACTCCCCCTTGTTAAATGACATGTTTTGTTGGTTTTCTAAGTGAAGGTAAGTTAATACACCCTCTACTGGGAACACATTTAAATATGGCATTCTTCTGATTGCAATTTTACTGCACATTTTCTATTTATTTGCTGAGTTTAACATATTACAAAACATAAAATATTAAATGTGCCATAACTTTTGCAGACCACATTTTATTATTTTTTTTTCAGTGTCTTTCATTCAGCAAATAAACAGTAATTCTATATTAACATTTGCAGAAATGTGTTCTCTGTAGAGGATGTGATCATTTATTTTCATATAGAAAATCAACAAAGCATGTCATTTGACCAGGGGTGCCTAAACTTTTGTATATGACTCTTTTCTCTATGTAAAAAACAGAAAGCCACACTCAAAAGTCACTTTTTTTGTACATTTGTCACCCGAATGTCACTGCATCCTCTGAATTACAAGGGTGTTAATAAGTAGTTGAAATATGAATACAGCCACTGCTGTGCATGGAAATGACATCATAAGATTGTCAACCTCACCAAAATAAGCCGCTTTGGTAGATTCCACGCTCTTAAAGGTGGTTCTTTAAGAGCTTTTCAGTAAAGAAAAAGGTTCTATAAAGAACCATGAACACTTCCATCAACACTTTGCATGATTAAAGGCTTCTTTGCATTATGAAAGGGTTCTTCAGAATGTGTTATAGATGCTTCTATATTATTATTATGCTTATATAACCTTTTTGAAAAGGGTTCAATATAGCACCCAAAAGGGTTCTTCTACTGTTACAATGTCAAGCTAGTAACGATAGAAAAACCCTTTTGGGTGCTATTTTGAACCATCTACAGCACATTGCCCCATCAATCTGAAGAACAATTTCATAACACAAAGAACTCTTGAATCATTCAAAGGGTTCTTTAAGTGTTCATGGTTCTTCATAGAACCTTTTTCTTCTTGAAGAACCATCTTTTTAAGAGTGTTTGTCTGGTGTGCTTTACAACAGCTTCCAACGTGGGTTCAATCACAGTATAGAATGAGTGTGATAATGTTAAACTGACAGAAAAGCAACTAAACTAAACAGTTTCTAATCAATTCAGGGAAATTCAGTGCTGTAGTGTTTTAGCGGGTCAATCCAGTTGAATTGGCGGAGAATAATAATCGATTGTTCTGTTTCAGTTAATGAATAATTACAGCTATTCTGGTAATATAGCCAAGAATATTTCAGGACTCAAAGCTATCCCTTCTGCGCAGTGATTTCATATTATGCAACTCAATGTAAAGGTTTTCAGTGTACAGTGTTCAATGTTTTGAACCAGTTTTAGATACTTCTACTGACAAAAATAGAAAACTCTGATACTGTTAGATAATTCTAATGAGCTACATTAAAATAGGATGATGTTTAAAAACTGAATTATTATTCGCAAGGCTAGAGGTACTAAGCCTTTTGAGCTTTTATTTCAGCACAAATAGGAGTCTTAATGCACAATATATGGTTCACATGAGAAAATACAAGATATTACTCTGCCTCATACTTATGCATTTGAAGGCAGACCAAAGTCTGGACAACTAGTGGTGACTAGTTTTGAGTGAATTTAAAGTCAGGCAAAAATTAGTAGTAGTGTCTCCAAATCATGTTACTGGGAGACTTCCTTTAACAATATTAACAGTTCAACGAGCTACATGGAGGCACAACCTCAGCACATGCTGAAAGAATATTTACCAACAGAACAACACTAACCAGAAGCACGTCTGTGAGAATGTACAGTGCATTATGTATGTTTGGATATGGCCTTAATATTCGCTCACAATACATGTTCCAAACTACATTTTGCCATATGTTTTCCCTTGGATCCTCTAACACAGACAATCTGTAAAGAATCAAAATAAGTCATGCTGCATGCAAGCTAACACTATGGCACACTTAACTGACATCACAACCAGGGATGTGCACTGATACTAGAATCATATCAGTACTGGCAGATTTTTACCTAAAAAATCCAAATTGGACAGATGTTTAGATTTAAGCAACATTTTAAACCAATATTTGATGACATATTTTGGAAGATCAGAATGTTGAAATGTTCAGGCGATGCATGCCGAGTATGCTATACACATATATATACACATGTTTATATACACATATGATGCATTCCCAAATCATAGCACTGGAAACCTAACCAAAATACCCCACGTATACCAGCAAGCTTTGTCAAATGTGGTGGTTCCGTTGCTTTGGCACTTGTAGCCTACAAATAGCGTTGTTATATAATAACACTAAAGTTGCTAACTGTATACTCACTGTCGATGCAGAGGACTGTTAGCATGCTCGTAGTGTGTACACCAACCAGCCACTTCATTAACCACACCTCCTTGTTTCTACACTCTTTGTCCATGTTATCATATCCACTCACCATATAGGTGCAATTTGTAGTTCTACAGTTACAGACTGTACTTCGTCTGTTTCTCTGCATACTTTGTTAGCCCCCTTCCCCCTGTTCTTTAATTATCAGGACCACCACAGAGCAGGTACTATTTGGGTGGTGGATCATTCTCAGCACTGTAGTGACACTGATGTGGTGGTGGTGTGTTAGTGTGTGTTGTGCTGGTCTGAGTGGATCAGACACAGCAGTGCTGCTGGAGTGTTTAAACACCTCAGTGTTGCTGCTGGACTGAGAATAGTCCATCAACCAAAAATATCCAGCCAACAGCGTCCTGTGGGCAGCGTCCTCTGACCACTGATGAAGGACTAGAGGATGACCAACACAAACTGTGCAGCAACAGATGAGCTATCGTCTCTGACTTTACATCTACAAGGTGGACCAACAAGGTAGAAGTGTCTAATAGAATGGACAGTGAGTGGACACAGTGTTTAAAAACTCTGGCAGCACTGCTGTGTCTGATCCACTCACACCAGCGCAACACACACTAACATGCCACCACAACATCAGTGTCACTGCAGTGCTGAGAATGATCCACCACCCAAATAATGCCTGTTCTGTGGTGGTGCTATTGGGGTTGGGGCTAACAAAGTATGCAGAGAAATAGATGAACTACAGTCTGTAATTATGGAACTACAAAGTGCACTTGTTTGGCAAGTAGAGCTGATAAAATAAACAAAGTGTAGGCATGAGGTGTGTTTAATGAAGTGGCAGGTCAGTGTATGTAATTTGTAATTGAGAGGATTCAGTGACATTTGGGGCTATATTTTGACATAATGTATCTGGTTTAAACCATTTTTATTCACTACATGTTACGCTTGAGACAGTTTGTGAAAACAACACTCATTTATTCCATAGAGAAAAACTGATCAGGCCTGGAGTTCCTTATTTGGACATGCCACCAACAACAAAATGATGCATGACTTCAGAGCTAAGTAGTGCAAACAGTAGGCATTCTTGCGCACAGTCTCCATGATTAGCTATGATTAGCCTTGGTTAATGTAACTCTAATTTCAGATGCACTGTAGCTGCATTAAGGCCCATTCTACACTGCATCTTCTCAAATACATACACACATCTGGTCCTCAGCCTTGACCACATCCTTTCTGTTGACGCTCATGCAATCTCAGTGCCTTTACCAACAGCTTACAAGTGTAACCATAGAGACAGGAGCTTAAAACACAAAATCTCAGGGCAATAAGACTGTATTAGTATTAGAATGTATTAGAATGTATTAGTATGCACTGTCTTTAACACAAACATAGGCCACTGCTTACAGAGTAAGGCTGGATAAAATGGCTGCAGTATAGACTGTCTCTGTATACTCATTACTGAGAGAAAATGTGGGAATAAGAGCAGAGACAGAGAATGAGAGAAAGTCAGAGAGAATAAGAGTGCGAGAAGGCAGAAAGGGAGGCTATGGCCAGTTTCTCTGGCTCTTTATCATTCCAAAGCTGTAGGAGGCTAGTTGCAGACAGAGGAGCTGTCGGATGGGCCATTCAGAAGGTGGCAAGTGTAGTGTCAGGAATAATTAGCAGCGTAGCAGCGGGGGTCTGGACAGAGAGCCAGAGAGGAGAAGGAGGAGCGAGCTTCTTGGCTGGCACGCGCCACCACCAATCAAATCGCCCCAATATGCTTCCCACGAGGAACGTAACGAGCTAACTGCGACACTCCCCGAGTCTGCTGCCATCTGCCCAGGTATAGGGCTAGACACATGGAGGAGGGGGGCGGTGAGCGCCTTCCAGGGCCAGGCAGACATTGCATGTGGAGCGAGATTAGCACAGCGCTACTGTACAGGCCATGGCAAAGCGAGGGAAGAATCTAAATGCAAATCTGAGATACAAAAACAGAATCCCACAGCGGGGCTCTCTGAGACACACAAAGCAACCAGCATTGCCCAGCACAGATTTGAAAGGCATTCTTGCCTCAGTGTGTGGACTCTAAATCTAAAGCACAGCCCAAGACCAGCTTGTCCTCGCACACTGAGCAATCTGTGCTCGGGGATGGAGCTAGGAACATCAAACACTTCTGTTTTCCGAAAGCCAAGCTGGTGCCCACATTCTGCACCCCAAGACCAGAGTGCTGAAGAGCTCAGTCTAAAGATTTCCGGTGATTTATGCAGGAAGACCAGCTGAGGCCCAGGCCAAGGCCTCCTTTTCAGTGCTACAACACAGAAAAGAAAGAACAAAACACTTTTAAAGCTCCAACAATGACAACCGAACATCTGACAAATCAAAAACATCCTGGCTGTCTGAATCGCAGGGCCCTTATTGTAAGCGTTTGCAGGGTGGGGTGGCTGGGTGTTTCAGTAGGTTTTCTTCCCTTGCTGGGGCTCTGCGGCCTACTGGGGATCTGGGCCAAGCAGCACAAAGGCAACGTTATGGGGCCTTCTATAGCTTTAAGAGCCTCCGCTGCCCAGTGCTGTTACCAGGGCAACTAGTGAACAAACTGCTTCAGAGGCAGTTTCCAGTCTAATAATAACTAATCGCATTGACTGAAAAAGCCACACAAAGACACTGCCCTGTCTCCCCATCAAAACTGAAACATGGTCGACTCTTTCAGTGAAGATCCACGCATATGCCTACTGGACATTTATGCAAGGCTGTCAATCCAAGGCCATGATGAAGTGCATCGGATAGTTGATTTTTTTTTTACACATCTCATAAAGGAACCAGCAGAAATGTGTCCTTCTCTGATACAAGAGCAACAGCCCGCAGAACAAAATGAGAGATCTGCACCATATACAATGCAGGTGTAGCACAAATTATTAGGCTGCCAAAATCACAGAATCACCCCTCATTATCTTTTCCAGCTCAGCACTTAATGCATGCAAATCAAATGCATGTGCACGGCCTGTGCATCAAAAGCAGCCGCTGACGTCACTTTCTGTGGCGTGTATGTTACAGAATTATATGCCAAAATCCGTCCCCATCAAAGTGGAGGGGTGCTCTTTATGAGCCTGGCATGTCGCGATGGGGGGAGAAGAAGAGGTGGAGGAGGAGGAAGAGGGGGAGGGGGAGGGGGAGAGATAGAGGGATCTGTTGATACGGAATGACAACGACGCCTATAGTGCACGGCTTTGAAAAAAAAAAGAAAAAGGAAAAAAGAAAGAGAGAAACAGCAGACATTCAAATCACAGCCAAAAACGTCTCGTTTGTAACCCCCACCCCCCTCCGCTGCCCCCCCAGCAGTGTGAAAGCAGGCGAGAGAGGAGCGTGTACTTACCGCGTCGAGGCTGAGGCGCGCTAAAATGGCGAAGGTGGACAGTCTGTCACACACACATCTGGTCCTGGACGAGTCGATGGGCACGGCTCTGCAGGCGCGGCCAGACCACGAGCCCAGCAGAGACGAGCTGCAGCCGCGAGAGAGCGAGAGAGAGAGAAAGAAAGAGAGAGAGAGAGAAAAAAAGCGCTGCGGTGAATCACATGCACTGAAAAACAGGCAAGATCAAATCCCCCTGTGCTGATACTGCTGCTGCCGCTGGAGCTGGTGCGCGCGCGTGCTTTTCCTTTCCTTTTTTCCTAATCCGATCCACGCGCTCCGCACGCTCTGCTAGCCGGAGCGTCGCTCAGCGCAGTGAACACGGAGACGCAGCGAGGACGCGAAGCGGTGCACGCTTCTGCTTTCTGCACGGCCGGGTTAGCTACGGGAGAGAGCAGAAGCGAAGAAAATAAGCCGGGAGAGAAAAAAAGAAAGAGCGTAAGACGGAATACGCGAGCGTTGGCCTGGTACTATTACCGCTGCTGCTAATGCTACTTATTACAACTACTAGTACTGCTGCTAACACCGCTGCTGCCGCTAATTAGCCGAAGCGTAATAAATGGTACTTTTATATATATAGACACGTGAGAAAATGATATATATATATATATATATATATATAAAATATCTGAAGCGTAAAAGTTGGTACTCTGTGAAAAAAAAACAGCAATACACAGTACAGTGCAAAAGTTTAGTTATGTAAAAAAATAATAATAAAAAAATATATTTAAACATATCAAAAATTATTTGGACAACAAGCATGCATTATTTAATTTATTTATTAAATTATTTTTTGCTAACTATACACATAGAAAAAATACAAATAATATTAACACGAGAAATAGTGCTTCTCATACTGTGCAAGTATTGTGCAAAAGTTTAAGCATGTGAGGAAGTTTAAACTGTCTGTTTATCTGGACAGTAAGCATTTTTTCTAAGCAAAACACGAATTGAATAAAAGCAAATTTTTAATTTGACAAGTGGTGTTTTTATGTTCATCAGTGTTTTAGCCATTTCCAAACCTTTCCTTGTAGCAGCTGAGTATTATTTGTAGTTATCATTCAATGCCTAGCTTCCTAAATCAGGTGTGCTGCTGATGGAAATGTATGATGGCTGCTGGGCAGTGGAAGAAAACTTACGTTCCTCTAAACAGCTCACAAGATGGCAACTACTTTACAGCATTAAGGTTTGCATTTATTCTAATGTTAAAAAGGTGATAAAGTGGCTAAAACACAGTTATTGTCCTGCTAAATGGTGCCTGAGATCTTTGCACATTCTTTTTTTAATTCTGCTGCTCTAAATAGCTCTAAATACTTAAATACTTAGATATTGTCTTAATCTGTTCTGCTTACTCCCAGACATGGTTAAGTCCTGTTAAAAATCAGCCTAAAGCGTAACCAACTTTCTTCCATTTCTGAAACTCTGCAGCTGTGGAACACCTCCTGGACTTTGTCACCTTGATCTAAATATTGTCTCACTCATACAGAACTAAGATCATTATCCAGCTTTGTTTGACAGTAACCAGACCAAAAAAGTCACAGACGAACAGATGCACAGATGGACAGATGGATGTATAAACGGACAGGTGAAGCAACACTTGAATGAAGGAACGGACAAACAGACAATGTTGGTGTATGTATAAACAAATGAACAGGCAACAGGCAGCTACAAAGGTGGTGTAGCTTCCTAGCTTTTAGATATGCTGGGTTAGCTTCAGCTCGCTATGTTTCTCTAACTCTGAAAGTGTCTGGGCAGGGTAAGAGATGTCAGCTTTGTGATTGGTCAGGGGAATGCTTACAGAAGCATTACCCAAGATTCGGACCGTCCAGTTTACAGCTAGAGAAGAGAAATATGAAATACATCAGTCATTTATTGGTCCTTTATTCAAAGGGTGTATTTAGGACACCTTTAGACATACATGCTGCCTGTCTGCAAGAACAAGATTAACCTAATTTGAAAGATAAAGATTTGGGTTCCCTGGGTCGTTAATACAGTATTGAGAACTGATTTATTTCTCCTGGGACAAGAAAAGTTGATCTTAACAGGAAATTCCACCATTTTTTTTCCAAATTGCGTAAGTTAATAGTTGTAAGAGATGTAAACAAAGTCATTCAGAGTGGTTTGATGTGAAATGCTCCATTATAGGAAAACATACTGAGTCATAATTGTTATCAGCGGTGGTGCTAGAACCAGATGTCTGAAGTTTTTAATGCCTCTAAAAGCTCCCTCACAGGAAATTATTACATGAAATAATAACAAATATATTGTATTGTGCTTAAGACATTATTTTATGCAAGTTTTGGCCTAAAACATATTTATAAAAGCCATTTTTGGTAAAGAGGTATATGAAGAGTGTAATAAGGCAAAACAGTCCCCCCAAAAAAACGTATTATTTCAGATTTACCACTATTGTCCATCATTAACATTACATATAAAACACAGAGGACACGTGTAGATTCACTTATCATCTTGGATAGTGAATAAAATGGCTATATTTGTGTTCTAGACATAGTGACCCCTGGTTCCTATCACCACCACTGTAAAGAAATAAGAGTCTTTGGGTTTATTCTCTACGATGCACTTTTTCACATCAAACCACTCTGAATGACCGAATCAATTATTAAATTAGGTAGAAAAATTGTGAAATCAGTGTTATTCGCCTTTAAGATATACATTCTTTTCATTTAGGTAATTTCCTTGCCTTTACATTCAATACTGTTCATAATATTCTGCTTGAACTGTTAATTAACAGGGCCATTACGAGTAAAATCCCTAGATTAAGGACAAGAAGGGAGTTCCAGATGGACAGCTAGTGTCCATCTGTATTATACCACAGTGTTTGTGCCAAGCGAAAATAGCCCCCAACTTGGTGCGCCAAGTTAACTTAACTGGCCTTGGGCTTCAGCGACAGATTGAAGATAACAGCTCCACTAGTCCTTACCCAAATAATAAACAGCTATAATATCTCGTATGCCAGTGGGTTCACGTCCAATTAGCTGGGACCAAAAGTCATTAACACTACTCCTCCGTTCTACCTACACTCTCGAATGCTATCATCTTGATTGAAAGCGTACTTAAGAGTCAGGGCTCTTAATCAACAAAGACGTTATTATGAATAGTGTTTTCCCCGTCAGTACAAGCACCGAGATCATGTTAATTAAAAGCCTAACGTACATTTTACACTGTAGTCTAGCAAACCACTACAAATACAATGTCCTGTATAGGCAGCAGGGTCCCAGAGATGCCTCGCAGCTCCAAGCAGGGTTACCCATAGTGCACTGGGGCACTGCAAAACCTGAGCCCGGGTTACCCACAGTGCAGTGGAGCTGAGAGAGCGCCCAGGGGTGAATGGAGTGACAAGGAAAGCCATGCGTGTAGCTCCAGGGGAAAGCTGAATGTTAACAGCATCCTCTCTGAAATCCAATATATTATCACCCCCTGCAGAGTGTGTGTGGATGATACGATTAGGCCTCTCTGTCGACCACACACATTTACAGGCGGCAAAGCACTGCTGTGTAATTGGATCACTGGGCATACGGTCCAGTGGTGTGTGTGATGCATGCATGTGTGTGTGTGTGTGAGAGAGAGAGAGAGAGAAAGAGAGAGAGAGAGAAACATCTACAGTGGAAAACATGCCAGGTCCATATGCATGAGAAAAGAGCGAGCCACAATAAAGAGCATCATAAAAAAGCCAAAACTACAGCACACAATAAAGTTCAATATACAAAACCAACATTTTGCATGTTTAACCCCTTAAACTACAGACCAGTGCATTCAGTAACTACAATGAATTATTCTGTAGTACTATGAGACTAATTCAATACTGTGCAAACAGCTGACATCACCCTTCATTTACTTACTTTCCAGTCAAAACAGCAATTAAGAACAAGTTACTCATTTTCTTGGGGGAATAGATGTGAGAAAAAAAGTTTTTGGAAAAAAAAGAGTTTGGATTCCTAACATCAGTGCAAGACCTGGTAGACCACCAAAACTGTCCCCACCAGACAAACAGCACTTAAAGCTTTCATCTTTGAGAGAGAGGAAAAAAATCAAGCTCCACTCTTGATTCAGATCTGAGAAAATCCACAGGTGTTTCTGTCCATCCTTCCACTGTGAGAAGACAACTCAACACTATGAGTCTTAAAGGATGTGTAGCTGTCAAGAAGACATTACTGAGAAAATAAAAAAAAAAGACAAAAAAGAAAATTTGGAAATGAAGCAAAAAAAGCTGCTGCTGTTTTCAGAACTGACTGACCACCCCAGAGTCCAGACCTGAACATCATTAAATATGTTTGGGATTATTTGGATTAGGAGAAGCAGAAAATGCAACCAACTTTTGAGACTGAACTTTGGAGGTGTGGAAAAATATCCCTGCAGATTTCTTTGAAAAACAGAAAGCAAGTCTTCTGAAAAGAATGGAAGCTGTAAGGTAAAGTGTGGACACACTAAGTACTCAAAAATGATGTATTTAGTTTTTAAAGCTTGTTTATTTTAACATTAATGACTGTTTAAATTTGTACTTAATGGCTGTTTTGCTTGATAAATGAAGGGTGACTTTGGCAGAGTCATTATTGTATGTAAGTTACATAGTTATGAGAGAAAGGCCTTTCTGTTGGAAGGTTTAACGCTTTGAAGTCAGATTGTAACTGTCTATTTCTAACTTTTGATCTACTGTTCACCTTTAATAACATGATTTTCAGCATTTATTTTATTACTCTGATGAAACAAATCAACAAGCATTTCCATAGTGATGCAAATCCCACGTCCACAACTGCTCGCTTAGAAATTATCACAGTGCATCCAACAGTAAGGCAGCATTGTGCTTCTTTATAGCAAACACAGCAGTATAGGGGACATCGGCAAAGTAGCTGAATATGTCTGCTGGGAGACGTTGGGTAAGAGTTAATCACTGTAGTGGTGCACTGTATGTGTAAGTGGTGAAATGGCTGTCTTGGTGGTAGGCACTCATATTGATTGTGCAGATTGAAGTGTGAGGCACCACAAGGACCAGACTCCTTCAAGCTGTTATCAACAAAACACGCAGTGACAAGGACGCCTCTTCACATTCCAATTTCTTCCCCAAATATTAACTCATTAATCATAGCAGCTGTCCAAGATGGATTTTAATTTTGCACCGAACATGTTCCCTCCCCCATTTCTCCTCTCCTCAATGTACACCTAGATTACATTTCAGTGTTTTCATTCCTCTGTCTCTCAGCCTTTCACAGCTCTCCCTTACTCTTTCTCTGGCCTTTCTCTCCACACTTGCTTGATTACTCGCTCCTTCTCACCAGTCACTGTCTCTAAGTTCACTCTTGTTTGGACTTCTTTTGTTTTGCCACTCTTTTTTCATTAGGAACAAGGTAGAAAGCATTTTACATCTAGCTTCTGTAGAAAAAGGTGTGCTTATCCATCTAAATGCAAATAGCTGGACTTTCTCTCTCTCTCTCTCTTTTTCTCAGAAAAAATACAAAGAGGATGCTGTTGGGGGAGGAAGTGAAAACGTGACTGAGACAGGGCTGCACAGGCTGCAAAATTGCATCAAATGATCCCACCATTCGTCCATCTGCCTGATTTTCTTTGTCAGTCCCTCTCACTTACTCTCACTCAGCCATTTCTTCCATCTTTCTTTCCCTTCCGTTTTTTCTTTTTCTCCCTCTGCACATACAAGAAGGGCACGCTGTCTTCATTGTGGTTGCTTGTATGTGCAGTGGTGGAAGATGGCAGTGAGTATAATCTGTAATGGGTAAAGTTCCCCTCACTAGATCACTGGCTATAAAGGGTAAATATCAGGCCTTACAAGAAATCAATTCAATTCTGATTCTTTAAGAAACTATTCAGTGAATCATGGAATGTCACATTTCACCACAATTCAATTAGATTCAGATTTTTTAGGAAATAATTCAGTGCTTCATGAAATTTCACATTTCTCCCTGGTTCAGTGGATTCAATTATGATTGTTTAAGAACGACTCAGTGCACCATGAAATCTGAAATTTCTCCAAGATTTAAATATTATGATTATTTATGAAATGATTCAGCGCATCATGAAGTCTCATTGTTAACCACGAGTTGATTAGATTTGGATTCCTTAAGAACAATTCAAGATTTGATTCAGATCAAATCATGACTTGATTCAGATTCTTTAGTAAATGATTCAGTGCTTTGTGAAATCTTTGTGATGTATCTCAATGCACTGACACACGTTTGCACCCCCACTATCCATACAGATGCAGCGCTCTACAGTGCAGGAGTTGTGGAGCTGTCCGTGGTGCTTGGCCCCCTTTGCTCTGCACTGTCTTTAACATTTACGCGTCAGTAACATTTCAACACATCCGCTATGACACAGTGCTAATGTGTTCCTGTCCTCTGAGACTGGCCCTCCCCCTCTGCCCTGGCTTGAGCACTAGTTCCTCACAGCAGGCAGGGCTAAGACAGAGAAAAGAGTGCATGAGATCAAATCAATAGGAACTAGCCTCTTACCTGTCACTCTCATCCCACGAAATGCAGGTTTGGTTGGTTGTGCCCTGTAAGAGAGAGAAAATGCTATTACAGCCTGTCACTGAACCACATTAAGAAGCTAAATCTCTCATTCTTAGCTTCTCTTTTTCTCCTGGTACATGATACAGCTGGACCATATAGTCAGTGATCAAGAGGTCAATTTTGGTAGATTTACAAAAGCTCAGTAGCTTTATACTCTATTCTGTTATACAGAGTGTCAGGTAAACTGTCCATTAGGCGTGGGCGATATGATAAAATATAATATCATGATCCTTAAAGATATGTTCTTAATATGCATTAGAATACTTAGTTTTTCTGAGGTTTTATAAGTTGAAACATAGAAAAAAGAACCAACCTTAAAAATACTATCAATAGCTATGAATATAATGATTTTTCTTCAACGGTTTACACACCACACCGCATTAAATCCTACATTGTGTTCTTTTTGAAATTAAACATACAATAAGTGTCTTTCAAGTACTGATAATATCCATATAATATGCTCAGAAAAGACTAATGATATAATAGGACTTAATTTATCACAATATCAAGAATTATAGTCATATTGCTTACTCCTACTGTCCATGCAATATTATAATGATGATAAATAATCCTTGTTGTTCCTAAATATGAATATCAATCCGAGGAAATTAAATGAAAACAGAATAAAATAAGAGAGAAGCTGAGCACAGCAGAAAGTCTGGTTTGTCAGGCTAAGCCTGCAGTGAGGCATCGAGTGGTTATGCTTGGCTCAGACTTAATTGACAGTGTCATTAAGATGGCCCTCTTCCACTTCAGAAGTGTTAGAAAGTTAAGAAGCTGACTCATGCTTTTGTTTTCTTTCTCTTACCTACTGTAACGCTCTATTTACTGGACTACAGAGAAAAAGCAAAGGCAGACTGCACCTGCTTCAAAATGCAGTGCTTACACAACCCAGAGACAAACACATATTACACTTATTGCACTGTTCTTACAAATTTGTACATTTCAGACTGTTTGACTCTGGAAGTAAGTTCTAAAAACAAAGGTAATCTAGCACGGGATGTTTTGAAATGTACTCAGGAGTAACTATAAAAAAGTGCCTTTCATGTTGATCCTTCAAAACATTTAGGCAAAGAAAGTCATTTTAGTATGCAGCTCTTTTCTTTCTTTAGGTTTTATTCCTGAAATAAGAGACTTTCTTGTCCTTTTTATCATTAAAATGGGTTCTAAGATCTGTTCTTTTATTGCATCATCATCGGCAGCAGCAGCAGCAGCAGCAACATACTATTATTATTATTATTATTATTATTATTATTATTGTTATTATTGTCTGTCACTATTAGTTCTATAAGTAATAGAATAATCTAGCAGTTATTTTGATGATTAAACAAGTATTCATCAAAATAAGACCGAGTTAAACAAAACCCAAAATCTTTTACATCATATACACTTTTTGCTGCACATACTTAATCTGTAACAACAATTCATGAGATCTTGCTGGTAAGATGTTCCCTACTTTCAATGTTTCTCAAACAAGTGATTTGAGTCCTAGAGAACATTCAAATTGCAAACTAATCACTGCAAAGTAATTGAGTAATCGTCACTGCCCTAATTTATTCATTTATTTAGTTTTCAGTTTATTTGGTTATATTCTTAACAAGCCAACTGACTACTGTACCCCAAACAGTCATAATTCATTTTTTACACAAGCATGTGTCATGCTTATGTTACAGTTACAAAAGGAGCCTGTTAGTCTTTTAGGCATCTGCTGAGCTTTTCAGCATAGAACTAGTTAAACAAAACCTTTTACTTCATATGTGCTTAATTCATATATACTTTTATTTTCTATATACATAATTTGTAATGGCTAACATTTCATTTTAGTTCATACATGAAACACTTGCGAGATCCTGCAAGTGTGGGTTTCCTCTCTTTCAGTGACGCAAGTGATTTGAATGCTAGTAGCTCTCCCTTGTGGAGAAGCTGCTAAACATGGCTCTATTATGACCTCTGATTTATAATGATACCTTGTTTATCATTCAAGCTGCAAACTAATTACTAGGCCAGTTCATTGAGAGCATATATTTGGATTATTTATTTCACCAGTTATTTGTTTCCAGTTTTTGTTTCATCAAATAATTACAACAGTTCAAATTATTGTAGTGCTATTATGTGACTGTATCACTCTACCAGGAATAAATCTATTCAAAGAAGAACAAATGTGCTAATTTCATTCAACTTTCTGTCCCTATAATCAAGTGAACTGAGTGTAGAGGTCAGCGTGGCTCACGTTGTACAGGTGTGAGAACTCGATCTCCACTGGGGCCGAGAGGGAGCTGGGAGTGGGCTTGATTGTCACAGAGATCACCTTGGAGTTCAGCACTGTGCTGTTTCTGTGAGAGCACGAAAAGATACAAGAACAGGAGGGAAGAGGGGATGAGACGAAGGACAAGACGACCTTGTGCTTCAGACCAAGCCCTTCCATGCATACATGCATCAAATTATCAGTGCACTGGGTTTCATTTGCAACTGCATATATGCAAACATGTATCAAACACATCCACACTCATATCACATTCATACGTCAGCAGAAACACATTAACACCTCCCTCCACACACACACACACACACCATGTACTACTGCATCTGTGAGGTGTTAACTTGCATTATGCTGTAACAAAACAACTAATCTTCACTATGATTTGCATAAACTGAATCTACATAAACAACAATTGTTCATTCACAAAAAACAAATAAATGTATGTTAACGTGAGGACTAGAGAACGCGTTACATTTAGTCCTCACAAGAATAGTGATACAAGTCCCTACACACATACACACAACTCCCTGATGCTTCCAAGCACACAATCTGTCAAGATGAGTGTTTCTGTCACCTGGTGTCTCTCTCAGAGCCACCACATTACCACACTGAGGAGGTAAAAAAGCTGGAAAGCTGAAAAGTGATAACTAAAAAAAGATCAGTGCTTAAGGATGGAAGGATGAAGAGCAAAGCAAGATAAAGACTGTTCAAAAGGCTACCTAAGTATTTATAGCAAAACAGGAAACAATATCACACCTCTTTCTACTTAATCAGTCATTAACCTTCAAACATTTTCACCATTAACAGACACTGTGTACAAGAGGCAGGATAAATGCTAAAGATTTTGTGTGTAGCAGTTGTGCTTGTACTCACAGATGCATTTAAAAACAAGCACACTGTCAGAAAAAAGGTACTGTGAAGGTACAAACAATGTACATTTACCCTCAAAGGACCAACAACGGTATTAAGGTCCAACTGTGTACCTTAAATAAGTTTTTGAAGTTGAATATGGTTTAATTATGTTCCCTAACTAAAGGTACTAAAGATGTACCCTTAAACCAACCCAGTGGTACAGGATGAATCTAAGGCCTTGTTCAAACCTGCAATTAGTATCTTGAGAGATCTGGATAGAGATGTATAGCCGTTTACATCTGCCATTTCCGTGTGTCTTCAATGCACCTTGAGTGACAACTTGCAGTACTGTGCAAAAGTCAGAGACCACCCTTCATTTCTTTATTTATTTCCAGTCAAAACAGCTTTTAAGTGCAAGTTATTCATTTATCAGTGTCAAAAAATTACACAAAAGCCTCAACAATTAACTACATTAATTTTTCAGTATTGACTGTGTCCACCTTTACCTTTATTCCAGCTTCCGTTCTTTTCAGGAGTCTTGCTGTCAGTTTTCAAAGAAATTTGAAGGGATATTTTTCACACCTCCAAAGTTCAGTCTAAGAAGTTGGTTGCATTTTCTGCCTTTGACGATCCAAGTAATCGTAAACACATTCAGTGATGCTGAAGTCTGGACTCTGGGGTGGTCAGTCTATTGTTCTGAACACCACCAGCATTGTTGGTGGGCAAATTTTCATCCTTTTTTCATCCCTTTGTTTTATTCTTTTCTCAGTAAGGGCTTCTTGACAGCTACACATCCTTTCAGAACCATAGTGTTGTCTTCTCACAGTGGAAGGATGGACAGATTTTCTTTTATTTTCCTTTGACATTATCCTTCCTTACACAAGTGAATTATCTTACATCTAATCTTATCAGAAATATGACTAACTTTTACTTAATGGATGTTTTGACTGTAAATAAAAGAAGGGTCTCTGACTTTTGCACAGTATGATCAGATTTCATAATGCTGCACATATGTTCTTTCACTGCATTTGTTGTCAGACCAAAATGTCCCTGAGTCCTTGTTTGTGTACATGTAAGGGCTGCTGAATACGTTTAGACTTTATACGTTTTGTTAGCAATCCATAAACAAACAGGAGAGGAGATGAAGAATCAAGCTATGCAGCTGCTTTATCTCTGCTATGATGACACAACTTATTAGATGGTCTTATACTGCTGTCGAGGTCAAATCAGGACATGCTGGCATTCATACTACAGGTGTTCTGTGGTTATACCACCCCTTAAAGTGGTTTGTGTGATCAGATCATGGTGTGTCTCTGAGACACGCTGGGACCCGTCTACACCTGTATTTAGTGTTGCCTGCTTCTGATACCAAGATAAATGTTAATGCTGGGTGTGAACAAGCCTAAGAGTCTGAATAGAGAGAGAAAAAGGCAGATGTAACTCATCCTCACCTTTGAAGAGACAAGATACTTCCCAAATTTCGGTACAGGACGATGCCGGTCACAAATGCTGAAGCATCATCTTCATCTGCAACACACACAGGCAGATATATACACACATGAAGAAACAGAATGAGGAAGAGAAGGAAACACAATGACTGAAAGAGGTGTAAAAATTGGTGTGTGTGTGTGTGTGTGGGTTGGGTGGAGGAGTTGTTAACCCTTAGAGGTTGCAATTATCACCAGCAATAACAAAAGCATGATGTAAATCAATATGAATTAATCCTCAGTCATGACCATTTTAACTGTATGGAACTGAGCGTCTCGCTGATGATCCGTTCTGAGAATTTGCTAAAACCCCCTTTAACTCATTTAAATCTACTGCCAGAGGAGCTACAGCACATACGTGTCCATGTTGATCACAGTGTCAGCATGTAGAATTGGAGCTTTTTGAGTTCTAACATGACTATTACTGTGTAAAAGATGCTTCCTTTATTGTTGGATACACTGTGATTTTCGTCCTTCATTTAGATCATTATTCAGATCAGCATGGGCGTATTATTGATTTGTTTAATCAGAGTAACAATAAGGCACACCTTATAAGTCACTTAATTCATTTCAGTTCGATAGAAGTTTAATTATGCCTGAAGGGTAACTGATGGCAGGTATGGTGGTACATATATACATAACACAAAATAATATTAATTAATAAAAAAAAACAGAGCACCTGAAAAATTATACTGCCGTCTATTGACTCTATCGAGAGGTGTAGACGTATATTACTATTTGTGTATTTTCTTGTTCAAATAGGTAGTTTAAATAAACATCTATAGATTTTCAGCTTTGTAACATTACATTGTACATATCAAAATAAACCCAAAAACAGCACTGAGACATGTGATTAATGGAGAAAGGCAGACTAAGTGACCTTAAAGGGTTAAACAAGCAGAGAAATTCTGTGCATATTTTAAATTTTCAATATGTATAGTATTTGTGTTTGTTATTGGGAGTGTAGATCTATTATTATTATTATTATTATTATTATTATTATTATTATGCTTTTGTCATTTTCTTAACATTAAAACAAACAAAAAAATGTTGAACATACAGAGTTCAAACGTAAATCTTGATCAAGACAGAATGTAAATGTAATTCTCTGTGAAACTCACTGTGTAATTGAATATGTAATTACATTTGAATAGTACAGCAGAGTGACAGTAATAACTCTGGACATGTGAGGGTTAATCCTGCATTTACTCTCATTCAGAGTGGCTGTAGGTGAGGAGAAAAAAGCAGGTCACCCAGTCATTCTCTCTTTCCCTTCAGCTCCTCACCCTACAGCTGGCCTACTTGACTAACCATCTATAAACACACACACACACACACACACACACACACACTTACTCACACACACACACACACACACTCACACTCAATAGCTGCACATATTGGCATGTTTGGTCTGAAATGACGAGACCAAATTTCATCCTTTCAGCAACTCACAACTGGAGAAGAAGGAAACCACGCACACACGCACGCACACACACACACACACACACACACACACTTGCATGCATGCACACACACACACACACATATACATATGCAGACAGAACCAAAATAGGCCCATCTGCTCATACAGCTACAATGATTCAGCTCCAGACATGTGGATTCCAGCCTGCCTGACTGACAGAGAGAGAGAGAGAGAGAGAGAGAGAGAGAGAGAGAGAGAGAGAGAGGCAGAGAGAGAGATACAGAAAGAGAGAGATAGAGAGTAATAGAGACCGAGCGATACAGAGAGAAAGAGAGATACAGATAGAGAGAAACAGTGACAGAAAGAAAGAGAGAGTGATACAGAGAGAGATATATAGAGAAAGAGGTACAGAGAAAGATACAGAGAGATGCAGATAGAGAGGAAAGACACAGACAAAGAAAGAAAGACAGAGGTAGAGAATGAGTATGTGGAGACTAAGTGTGAGGGAATGGGGAAAGAGAGAGAGCTACGGAGAGAAAAGGAAGCAAGATAGACAAAGAGAAATACACAGAGAGGAGAGAAAGATAGAGAATGAGAGAGTGAGAGAGAGAGAGAGAGAGAGAGTATAGCTGTAGGGCTGCAGCTGGGTCTCTGTGGGCATGGAGAGGCTGAGCGAGTCTGCTCTGCTCTCTGGGGACAGTTTTATTTCTGCCTGTCTCCACTCACTGCACTGATCTGCCAATACAGAACAGCCACGGCCGCTATGAGGTCAACAGAAGAGCGCTGAGGGGCCAAGCAGCACTGAACAAATACACAGTGTGTTCTGCTAGAGGTGGAGTAGTTGCAGTCTGTGTGTATGGATGGTTTGTGTAGTCAGTACCAGTAAAACCTGCTTGAATGTATTTTTTGACATTTTAATCTAAAGGCTTCTACAGCAAATCAAAATTAAACACTTTTACAGTAGAAAATTACAGCAACACTACTAAAATATTAGTAATACTACTAAGTCTGTCACTCTAAATTTCAGTACCTCAGTAGATGTTCTTATCAGCATCAGTAAACCAATGAACACTCTTTCCAAAGTCTAGACTTGGCTGTCTTTCATTCCATATTCTTGTTATTATCTATGAAGCGCTTCTTAAATTCTGAACTTGAGGCAAAAAACATATGGATCAGGAATTGGTATTGATGTCAAAGTATCAGGATTGATAGCAGCATTGAAAGAGACTGAATGCTAACCATCCCTATAAATAGTGAAGCTAATAGCTATTTATGAATTATCTGAAAAATAAAAACATTTTCAATTAAATTTCGCTCCTAACATAGTTTTCTGCACATGTAGAACTTCTTCAAAACTCAAGTGACTCCTCATGAAGCTGTTGGAGAGTGTGCAAAGCTGTCATCAAGACAAATGTGGCTAGAAAATAGGATGATTTCTAGGGATGCACCGATATTGGAATTTTGTGCTGATACTGATATCTGATATTTTTCATGAACATATCTGTGATACAGATAGAAATGCGATACATAAACATTTATAAAATGTAGACAATGAGACACGATCCACACAGATTACTACTGCAGAGAAATGCAACATATATGTTGGTAGGGTTACAAATACAGTACAATTAATAAGCTTTACCCCAGTGCACCTAAACATTCTGCATTCCTTATATATCATAGTTTTATGTCTTCACTGCTATTCTAAAATGAGAGAAACAGCACAAATAAAGCCCTTCATGAGTGGTTCAAACTTTTGACATGCAAGAAAGTAACCATCACTTTCAAACTAGTCTGTGAAATGATTATTTGTTCTGTAACCACTGGAGGTCTGAAAGCTCCTAAAGTATGTCTAATATAAGCACCACTCTCAGCATGCCCTCGCTGTCAATCTGCTCCGAGCGACATGGAAACAGAGCTCCCAATGGGAGTGGAATTTAGGCCTAATTGCTCTTGATTGGCTCCTGTTGACTCCTGATTAAGCAGCAACTGCCCTATTAGCATAGTCGCAGGGGAGGGAACTTCTCTAATGGTCTGTAACGTTGAGCCTCACAAACATTAGACAGAGACTACAGCTATCAAATCTCAGCCCACTGCTCTTCTCACCCAAACAAAGGACAAAGTTTTTTCAAACGCTTATGTAAAGGACTACAGTGTTGGCAGAGTTTAGTGAGTGCTTGGACAGATGTGCTAAACTTTAAAGGGCACATATCATGGACAAATAAAATAAAAATAAAAGAGCGTGCTTTATTATGTAAATGTTGTTAACCTCATGATATCTTGACTTGAAGGGTTTGTTTGCAAAAAACGATAAACGCTATCCTTTAAAGAAATAAACTGACGGTCGTGAGTTATTATTAACATACAGCTCATTCTGAACCCTAAATACATTTTGTCACAAAAAGCCTTTTTTGTCCATTGTTAAGGGGTTGCAAGTTCACACTTTAAAGCAGAAACGGTCAAACACCAGCGCTGTTCTCGAGCAGAACCCAATAAATCTGTTCAGTGAGTCAGCATTCGGGTCAGGTGATGGAGCACTACCACAAACTGTTTCAGGCAGAATCTCAAATGTCTCCCTTCTGCCTACAAAGGGCACTACGTAGGTCTTAAAATGATGCCTTCTACATCTGACCAGAGCACAGTATGTCTAAAAAACAACCACATTGGATTCAGCCGTGTGTGCACAATTCATACTGGACATAAAGGGCAATATTTGGGTGCAAAAGCCAGTATTTCATATCTAACAATGCACTATATGGGGAGCAGCGAGCCATTTGAGATTCTGCCAGGATTTTATGAGGTTTGATCTTGTAGATGTTTGATATATTTTTTTTTGCAATTTTCAGCACTTTACCTGCTTGTTTTATGCTAAAGACTTCGTTTAACTTTGAAACATGAAATGACCATTGGAGTTATCTGATTTTGCCAAAAAAAAGAAACAAAACCAAAACAAAATAATGTTTACCATTTATTTAACAGAAATCACTCCTACAAGAGCACCTTTTTTTAAGAATAGTCTATCCTTAATGGGCACTCTTGAAGAATATTTTAAATAAAACCAAAGATATTTTCATCTTTGGGGGAAAAAATCTTTCTTTTTATTGCTCCTAGCCCTAGGAACTCCTGTTCATTTCCCGTTTCCTTGGGGTATAATTATGAATATATACATATATAAACATATTATAGAAATACAGACATATAAATATATCTCCTTTGGCATCCATCAACATGAAAAAAACCAAAGAGCTGACAACTCTAATGAGACAGAAGGGTGTGGATCTGCAGAGATTAGGAAATGGTAATAAAAAAAGTTAGTGGTAGGTTGAAAAGGCCATTAGGAAAATCAGGGTGACAATAAAAAGTTTGAAAAGCATGAAACTGAAAATTTGCCAGGGATATATATATATATATATATATATATATATATATATATATATATATATATATGCGTGTTCAGGTTATAGCAAAATGTTAATTAAAATTTAGAAGTGTGTAGTAAAACTTTGGATCTGGTGGGTTGAATACAATTTTGCCTAAATCTTTTACGACGGCTTGTGTGTGTCTGAGCAGTGTGGAAGGTACTAACCTGGGTTGCCAGAGGAGACAATGTTCTTGGAGATGGTGACTCTGTCCTCTGAGTTGCGGGCCCAGTCCACCATGCCCCTCCAGCCCTTCATGGGGAAGCTGATGTCAGCAGTGCCCTGCCACGGGCCGCTTGTGAATACTCAACACTGAGGGCACACATGGGCACAGCTGTTAAAACAGAGACTACACAGACAAATCTGCAGGAAACACTGATCCAGATCATGTCCCGTGCAGTTCTACTGCTGGGCAATATTGATCAAATTTAATATCACAATATTTTTCAAATGTATCACCATATCATGATAGCACACGATATGTAATTTAGCATTAATAAAGTCAGCCTCTCTACCTGCAGAATGCTACTCTATGCTAAAAGAACAAGTTACAAACCTGATATAGCTTGTTTTGATTGGTCTCTTTCATTCTGTTTTCTTCTCAAAGTAATGGTCCACTGAAAAATATAATTTACACAGTTTTCCCCCTTACCTCAAATTTCCTTGCTCCTCATTATTGCACTGGACCTATGAGGCTAAAGCAGCTTAAAACTAATGTGACTAATGGACAAAATTTGAGTGACATTAATATTACACATGCAAAAATAAATAAACAAGCTTCAGGCACACTATAAAAAAATGTATAGATTATCTAAGAATGCAACTTGGTGCAATAAAATAACTAAACAGAACAGACCACAGAGTTTTGATCTATTTCTATTACAAAGTTCAATTAACCCAAAATTTTATTGCAGCAAATTGACTTAATTTAAAATGCCAAAAATGTTTTACAGCACATAAAACAGTGGCTACATTTGGAGTGAGGGGGAAAACTGTGTAAATTAAACGATTAATTTTAAACCATTCCTTAAAAATTCCAACAATGGAAGCCTTCACTGTAAACATTACCCAGAAAGTACATTTCCAGGAAGAAATCTTACTATTTATTTAGTGCTCATGTGTTCTGAACTGTTCTTTCTAAACAATCTGAAGCAGCCAGCAGATGATACACAATACTGTGCAAGTCAGTAAATGGCCATTATGTGGAAGTTATTCATTTTTCAGCATCAGGAAAAAAGCAGAAAACAAACATTTCACTGAAAATTGTACAACAACCTCAACAGTTAACTATAATATAATATTTTCAGTATGTAGTGAGTCCACTCTTTTCCTCTGCTGCAGCTTCTATTCTTTTCAAGAGACTTGCTTTAAGTTTTTTAAAGAAATCTGCTGGGATTTTTTTCTACACCTTCAGTCTTAGAAGTTGGTTTCATTTTCTGCTTCTCATAACCCAAATAATCATTAACACATTCAGTGATGTTGAGGTCTGGACTGTGGTCAGTCCATTGTTCTGAACTTCTTGACAGCTACCTATCAGACCCATAGTGTTGAGGTGTCTTCTCGCAGTGGAAGGATGGACAGAAACACCTGTGGAACACCTTTTTTTTGCAAAATGTTGGGCCTGATTTCCTCTTACAGATGAAGGCCTTAAGTACTGCTTATCTGATGGTGACAGTTTTGGTGGGCTACCAGGTCTTGCATGGTTGTTATGGGTCCTGTTATCTGTACCTTTCAGTTATTTTTATTTTTATATCCATTTTTGAAAACTTTTTTTTCTTTGACTTTTCTTTTCCCTTATGCAAGTGGATTGGGTCCAGTCTTCTGAAAAATGAATAACTTGCACTTAATAGCTGTTTTGACCGAATAAATGAAGGGTGGTTTCTGACTTTTGCACAGTACGGTACAAGTATGTTATCTTCCAGTAAAAAAAAGTAAAAATCTGCCTTGCTGTATAACACTAATACTGATGCAGCAGTACAGATGATGCATCACCCAGGACTGTGCAGTCCACAGGGAATATTCTTAAGGTTACTCGGTTCAACAACTTTTATTTGTGATGAAGTAACAGTCTGTTTATTTGCTGTTCATGTCGGCGTGCATGAGATTCCACATGCTTGTGATGTGTGGGACTGAGAGGTCATTAGCTTAGAGACAGGTGACAGTTCTGTGGGTGGAGATGTGGTTCTGCCAGGCAGCGGTAAACAAAGCGTATGAGTTTCTGCAAGGCCATGGTAAAGAACAGCTCATGGCCCCCACTCCCTCACACTCTCCTCTCCCACTGTGACGGCCCCCCTGAGCGGCCCACTGCAAAAACAGCTCATCTCCTGCCTGTCTCTGCCAGTTTGTGTGCATGAGTAAAGCACGTCTCCCACTTGGGCCGTGTGCTGGGGAGATGTGGGTGGATCACAGTGGGATTCTGAGGCCGCTCGAATGCCCCGAGCTACAGAATCTGCGTACACCTGCTCCTCCCGGGAGAACAGCCTATAAAACTTCTCAGGGGAACGTTTCATTCATGGTTCAGGGGCTGTCGGGGATTTACTGCACTCTTAAAAATAAAGGTGCCAAATAGGATTCTTTGGAGCGATACCAAGGAAGAACCACTTTTGTTTCCCTAAAGAATCTTTCTTGAATAGTTCTTTCACAGAACTATTTGGGTCATTTGAGAACATTCTCTGTCCCTTTAACATTTCAATGAATAAAATGCACACATAAAATCAGACATACATTCTTTTAGTCAATATATAATATTTTCTCCCTTATAAAACTTTAAAAACACTTGTAAATGCAGCTTAACCAAAGGAACAACAGCTAAACGTTCCTAAAACTAGGAAAGCAATACATTTTGCCAAAATTTCGAAACATAGTTTTATACCAAATACTGGAGAGGCATATTTATCAGATTGTAACCACATTTCTTTCTAAAATCTTATCATATTTCTTTCCATTTTTAAAGACTAAGAGGGCCCGAACATGTCCTGTTTTTATGTGAAGGCAGTAACTATATGAAAAATATATTTTTCATAAAATTGCTTTTTTATACTTTGCTTGTTTTTTTTTTTCCTTTACTTGTTTTTTTTTACTTTGGGATCAATAAAGTCCTATAAAGGTGTTATTTTATCCTTCCTTAGAATATTTTCCTTTTAGCTATACCTCCATAGCAGGGTTACACGAAAGCATACAACAATCGTAATTTAGTTTTTCTGACAGAAAGACACATTTTTGACAAATGTTCAAAATCTGATGCTGAAATGACTTTTATTACATCCTAAAGATTATTATTCAGTAATTACAATACCACCCAGTAGTCTAAGCACATAATTTGAAACCATTATCTGAGCAATAAGTGTGTTTGTGCTTGTAAAATCACCATATATCATTAGAATAGAGACAAATAATAACCCTCACATAATGCAAAGGTTCTATACAAATAAATTTTTTTAAGTTAATTTTTGTACCATCTTACAGCCAAGCCTAGAACGATACAGGAACCTTTATTTTCTAAAACAGTTGGCTGAAGTTTCCATCTGCTGAGAATATTGTTTCGGAAGTGGAAAGGATTGAAATTGATTATCTATGCATGCACCTTTAAATGGCCACAGTGGAGTATGATATTACAGAGAGAAACAGGTTCAGCTGAAACAGAATATGACAAGAAACTGACCAAGGTTGTCCGTGACCTCGTAAGTGTCCTGAAAGTCCTTCATTCGGAGGCTGATTACATCCACAAAGTCCTCCACCAGACGAAAGAGCTCCTTAACATTAGGCCCCAACTGAAAGACACACAGGTCAGGCTGTAAGAGTCTAGGATTTGAGCATAGTAAAGGATTCAGAATAGCAGTGCTTCAAAGATAATACACTGTGGCAGCGCTTCTCAAGTATGCAGGCATTATAATGTCGTTACATATTGTCACTGTGCAAAGAAAAACAAGCATCTTCAAAGTGGTAACTTTACAGGAGAGGTCAAAAACGTTCTTAACTTTTAATGCAAGTTTCTGTAAAGAGGTTTTATTACAAGCAGTTTTGAAGCATTTCTATTGGTCCATTCACCATGAAATTTTCACACAATGTATAGTTGTGTGCAAATGATGTAAACTGAAATTTTAATCGAAGTTAAAATGTTTAAGTCATAAATCATTTTATTCATTTTCTTTTAAATTACACTCATGCATAAAAACAAATAAATATTCAGTTAACATTTAAAAGCTGAAGCTTGGCATTAGCTAGAAGAGCAGCTAAGTCAACCTAGTTAGTTAAAGTAGGCTTAACCAAGTTGATAGTGTGGCGTGCCATCAGGACAGTCACAGTGGGGAAGTTTTACCTTGCACTTTATTGGCAAGTCGGCTAGAAAATTGTTTATAAATATTAATAATGTAGAATTATCATGGGGGGGTGTAATAATAATAATAATAATAAAAATTATGTACATTGATTTTCTCTAACAACACCTGGAAAGTACTTATTAAAGGGAAATTCCATCTTTTTTAAGCAACACAACCTTCTCCATTCAGTGTCTGTTAAAGGAACAGTCCTAAGCTTTTCCTCAAAAAACTGATCTTTCAGTTGCCTTCAGATTTGGGTTTAAATGGTCTTCTATAGCCACAAACAGCTCAGCATCATTACATTCTGGAGTTACCACAAATGTGTTTTCATGTGTTCACAGAAACTCTTCAGCAATAAGGTGTAATTTATCTACTCTGGACACAGTACCTTCAGTTGCATGTGCTCCTCCACCAGGCAAAGAGGAACACAGAAAGTGATGATGTACAAAAACACATCAGGAGTAAAATAGACCCAAGTGAATTAGAATACCAAATGCATTGCTAGGCCCATTTTAGTGGGGCTTTAGCCCCCCCCTAAATGCTATATAGCCCTGAAGTTGTGTCAGGATTTTGTCTAAAAGCTCACCAAAACAAACATGAAAACTTATCAAGTCTACAATATACAGAGTGAAACAGTAAGTAGTTACAGAGTGAAGATGCCCTCCCATAATATGAATTAGTAGCAAATTATGGTCAGTATAGATGTTGGGTTTTTACTTGATGGCAAACAAGAGAGTTTGGGCTAGCTAGCTAGCTGACTAGCCAAGTAGTTCAGGAAATCTGATGAAACTTATCTTCATAGTGAGAGTGTGAAGAGTGGCAGAGACATTAACAACAATATTGATAGCTTTTTATATTCTTTGTTCTTACATTTCTCTGCAGTATTTGGAAACAAGGACACAAGTATTTGCCATATATTGTTGTTCACAGTATGTTAATGTTAGTGAAAATGTCATATGGTGTTGATCAAAAAACAATGGTATATCCTTCAATTCTTCAACTTGTAGCTGTTAATTTGGAAGTGGCAGCTCCATCAAAGGCCGGCCACATGAGAGGATTTTTACCAGTTAAAAAAAGGCTGCTCTCTCTTTATTTCCTTGAGTTTAATAAAAAATAATGTATTACTGAACACAGGAAAAGAGGGAGAGAAAGAAGCTGAAGGAGACTGACAGGACTGAAGGAGCAGATCTGATGGAGGTTAGTAGTCAAGAAGAAAGTGAGAGCTGTTTAAGCTTTCAGTTAAAATTAATGCTGAATTTAACTGAACTTAACTGAGAAAATATTTGTTGTTATGCTCATGAAATCCTGTCGACTAGTTTATTAAACATGCCTACAGCCTATTAAATATGCCTATAGCTGATTAAACATGCATACAGCCTATTAAATATGCCTATAGCTTATTAAACATGTCTATAGCTCATTAATACCTAGAGCTTATAGCTGATTAAACATGCCTATAGCTTATTAAACATGTCTATAGCTCATTAGTACCTACAGCTTATAGCTGATTAAACATGCCTATAGCTTATTAAACATGTCTATAGCTCATTAATACCTACAGCTTATAGCTGATTAAACATGCCTATAGCTTATTAAACATGTCTATAGCTTATTAAACATGTCTATAGCTTATTAATACCTATAGCTTATAGCTGATTAAACATGTCTATAGCTTATTAAACATGTCTATAGCTTATTAATACCTGTAGCTTATAGCTGATTAAACATGCCTATAGCTTATTAAACATGTCCATAGCTCATTAATACCTACAGCTTATAGCTGATTAAACATGCCTATAGCTTATTAAACATGTCTATAGCTCATTAATACCTACAGCTTATAGCTGATTAAACATGCTTATAGCTTATTAAACATGTCTATAGCTTATTAAACATGTCTATAGCTTATTAATACCTATAGCTTATAGCTGATTAAACATGCCTATAGCTGATTAAACATGCCTATAGCTGATTAAACATGCCTATATCTTATTAATCTGTGTATTTGAGTAATATAATTTGCAGCTAATCTAACAGAGAGGAGATAACACTGACTTCAGCACTTTTGCTTGATCTGTGCCTGTTTTAAGTTGGATATATTGTTCAAATCATACTAGTTTTAAGCAAACTACAAAGAGAAAGATCTACTGTGAGCCAGTTTGACCAAATAGCTGTTTTTTGGCAGCTGCTACTCTAAAAGTCCATGATGAACAGACATTTTGGGGTCATAAAAATTCTCCTGGGGGACCATACCCCTAAAACCCCCTTGTACAGGCTTAGTCCACATATCCATAAACCTCTAGTGATGCCCCTGTAGAATACTAAATGTTATTTTCATTTTCAGGTCTTACCATAAGATGGAAATAACAGAACAGCTGTTTAAAGGGGAATTCCACTGAGATTTCAAAAACGCATAATTCAGTATTTGAGGTATAAACAAAGTCATTCAGAGTGTTTTTTTTTATGTGAAATGGTTCAATGTAGAGAAACTTACACACTCTGATGACTTCACAGTGGAGATGAGCCATTTTATTTACTATACAAAACCACAAGTGAACATGCACTTGTTCTGTGAGTTTTATATGTAACATTAATAATAAAAAAAATGGTAAATCTGAAAAAAAAAGTCTATTTTGTCTTGCAACACCTGGCTTGTATTTCTCCTACATAAACAGACCAAAAAGTTTAAGGCTAAAATATTCAATCTTTTATCTCACAACTATTGTAAAACAATCCCTCAGCATCATGCAAACTTTTCATAACCATTTCATTCAGCTTTCAAACCTCTTTGGACATCTGGTTCCTATCACCACCACTGTGTACCATTCTGTCTCAGTCAGTTTCTCTAGAATGGAGCATTTCACATCAAACCACTCTGAATGACTCTGTTCACATTTTGATGATTAAATTAAGCAGAAATAAAAAAAAATGGAATTGCTCTTTAAAGACCATTACAAACATCCATAATGCAATATCAGATAACAATAATTTTATAGGCTATTAATTTTATAGGAAGTTTATAGGCTATTAAAGACCATATCATTTAATGATAGGGAGCTTTTAGCCCACTAGACGAGGAAGAGTTCAGGATCACATCCACTATAAAAATATCATGCAGACCACTGTAGTATCCCACCTTCACTGGATTACATACCTACACCTGCCATTCAGTCTGTCGCAGTAAAACTTACATGAACTTGAAATGTTACGCAAGTTTTGCATCAAGTCTGTTATTAATATCCCTGTCTGTGGGTATTCTGAGTGTATGTGGGATCTGTGTAGATTGTCATGGTGATGCAGGCTGGATGCTTAAAGGGCCCATATCTAACATTTTTCCTGTATTGTATTTTTTCCCTGAAGTTAATTTCTAATATTTTATGCACAAAAACCAGTCATACATTTTTTCATGGCCATTTTCTAACCTCTGTTTTGTCCTTTAGCTGTTATTACACCCTTAATACTGATATACAGCACTGTGCAACAGTTTTAGGCACCTAAGCAAATTGTTTAAAACCACTAATCTGGACCATAACCAAGAACTTTTTTTCAAATACACAGGCATATACAAAAGTTTGAACACCCCCATCAAATGAGGTTTTGTGGATTTTCTAAACGAACGCAAGTCAACACATCCTTTACAGTGAAACATATTAAAATATGGCATTTTCCTAGCAAAATTAAGTGCACCATTTATATTTACACACTGAGTTTAACATATTGGAAAAAATAAAATATGAAGAATAAAATGTGCCAGAACTTTTTTCACAGGACAAATTATATTTTATTTTTTCCTATATGTTAAATTCAGCAAATAAACAGTCATTTGACCAGGGGCACCAAAACTTTTGCACACAACTGTAAATTTCATGTTTCAGGAGGCTAAAACTGTTGCACAGTGCTGTATGTATATGACCTCTGTTCTGACTGCTGTTCCTCATTTAAAAGGCAGTGCAGGCTGAAACACTAATAACTTTAATGTGATTGGGAGGAGCCAAGCTACTGTAAGCTGAATAGGTGCCTATATGTAAATGGCCAGGTTTTTGTGATGTCAGAGGAGAATTGAATTTTGCATTATATGGGCGCTTGAACAGCTGGTGGCAGAGAAAGGTTTGGAAATTGAGCAAGAGTCTCTCTCTCTCTTTCTCGCTACTGAATGTCAACGCAATCCCCCATAATGCTCCTAAAACACACACCCCGCTCCCTTACTCCCAGCCTACTGACTCATACCAGCTCCTCTTTCTCTCTCTCTGACATTTTGTTAGAGTGTGCTTCTGAACAGAAGTTTAATAACGCATAAGAACACCTACAGAAACTAAATGTAATAATGCATTAGTCACATCCTCTCTAAATAAAGTGTTTCATAAATGCCTTTCTCTCACATGGTTGAAATCCATGAGAGAATAGCTGCATAACAAAGATAACTAGGAGACTGTTCCTCTTTAAATACACGGAAAAACACGCAAAGCGATGATTCATGTTGGTTTTTGTTCTTGTGTAGTGAGTAGGTACAGAAGTGTAGGAGACAGAACCCACCAGTTGCGCTTCTTCCCATCGCTCCCTGTTCTCCTCCATCAGCAGGTTACTAACAGACTGAACAAAGTTCTGCAGAGCAAATATGGAGGCAATAAGATTTAATACAGCACATAACAGAATATAACAGATCATTATGTCTTCCTCTTTCCTTCTGAGAAGCTGCAGTTATTATCGGTGATAACAAAAGTATGACCTATGTCTCACTCGTAACTCATTAAAACAAGCAGAGAAATTCTGTTTAAGTGTGCACTCTAAACTTTAAATCAGATCTCCTTCAATATTCATGATTAGAACAGATATTTCATTATGATTTGAATTTGATGAAAAGATATGCTTATGCGTAAAAAACATCCTTTACATTTTTGCCACATTTTTGCAATTTCTTGACATTGAAACAAATGCAAAAGACCTGTGGCTGCAGAACGTAAATCAAACATAAATGTAATTCATATTAACTTTGATATTAAACATGTAAATATGTAATTACTAGGCTAAATTTATTAATTCCATAATTCCATTTGTCTTATTTGCTCAATTTTGATCCTAAGAAAAGAATTAAAAAGCAGTGCATTTTTGTTATAGCTAAAATTGTAGACAAAATAAGCTTAATCAGAATGTATTTATTACTTTCAGTAACATTATTTTCATTGTGTGAATGCGAGTTCACATAAATTTGAACATGAAAATCACGTAATTTCCTCAAGCTGGACACAGTCTTGGTTTTCATTCCTGACGTTCAGTGAGAGCAACAGTGGATGCATGTTCCAATGTTCTATATGGCAAATAGTATGGGGACACCCCTCCTAAATATTGAGTTCAGGTGTTTCAGCCACACCCATTGCTTACAGGTATGTAAAATCAAGCCATGCAATCTCCATAGACATGGGCAGTAGAATGGGTTGTATTGAAGAGCCCAGTGACTTTGAAAGTGAAAGGATATCACATTTGCCACAAGTCAAGTCAGTTCATAAAATTTCTGCCCTGCTAGGTCTGCCCCAGTCAACTGTAAGTGCAATTATTGTGAAATGGAAGCATATAGAAGCAACAACTGCTCAACCACGAAACAGTAGACTGCAAACTCAGAGCAACGCCACCGAGTGCTAAAATGTGTAGCACATAAAATTTCCCCATCCAACTGCCTCTGGAAGCAACATCAGCACAAGAACTGTGTGTCAGGAGCTTCAGGAAATGGATTTCAATGGCTAAGTAGCCTCACTCAAGCCTAAGATCACTATGCACAACGCCAGGCAGGAGTGGAGGAGGGACAATGAGTCTGGGGCTGTTTTTCAGAGTTTGGGCTTGGCTCCTTAGGTCTAGTGAAGGGTGATGTTAATACTGCAGCATTTAAAGATATTTTAGACAATTATATACATCCAACTTTGTGGCAAAATTTGGGGAAGGCGCCTTCCTGTTCCAGCATGACTGTGCCCCTGTGCACAAAGTGTGGTCCATTAAGACATGGTTTGATGAGTTGTGTCCCATAGACACACTCCAAAATCTTGTGGAAAGCTTCCTCAGAAGACTGAAGGCAACTCCATATTAATTAGCTTAAGATTTTGAAATAGGATGTCCAACAAGCTCATATAGGTGTGATGTTCAGGTGTTTACATACTTTTGTGTATATCATATATGCAGTTAATTGTTCCAAATCCTTAGATTTGTAGCCCTCTCGCTCTCATTCTCATTCATACAGCTTGTGATTTCTTGTTACAGTAAAGGCTCTCAAGGGGCTTTTCCTTTTGCTATTGCTTTTATTAGTTGGCTGTTCCTTGATTCATCAATAGATTTCCCATGAGTACTGGCCAGCACAGTCTGCCAAAGGACTACAAGTAAAGCCATATAACGCCAAGCTTCAATGAGAAGGCTACAGAGTGTGAGCGGCTGGGCTTCAGCCTGCACTACTACAAATAGTTCACAAGATCCAACAAGGAAAATGCATTAATGGTGTTAATATCTGAACGCAATCAATAATTTATCATGTTAACTAGTTGTTTAGCACAACGGCAGTAACTCTCGACTTAAACATTGCACTGCACTAACCCTCATGTCAGCACTGCTGGGGCTGTAGTAGGACCTCCTGAAGATTTCTGTCATGTTCTTCAAAACGTCCACTATAGCCAGCAGGTCTCCACTGTAGCTGGTGCCATCACTGGAGGTCACCCTCAGCTTGGTCATTACCTCAGAAACTCCATCTCCCACAAGTCCTCTCTGTGCCTTCGACAGGTGGTCACGGGTCTGAGAAAACAACAGTCAACCAGCTGTTTCTCCAAGAAATGCTTCAGTTTTCAGAGTAGTACAGCAGCCCCAGAAGTCACATACACAGACTGGGCACTTCATTACGTACACCTCCCTGTATATACACATTTTGTCAACTACATTTAATATACAGGTGCACTTGATTGTTCTACAATTACAGACTGTAGTCCATCTGTTTCTCTGCATACTTTGTTAGCCCCCTTTTACCCTGTTCTTCAATGTTCAGGACCCCCACAGGACCACCACAGAGCAGGTATTATTTGGGTAGTGGTTCAGTCTCAGCACTGCAGTGACACTGACGGGTGGTGGTGTTTTAGTGTGTTTCGTGCTGGTGGAGTTTTTAAACATTGTGTCCACTCACTGTCCACTTTTTTTAGAAGCTCCTGCCTTATTGGGCCACCTTGTAGATGTAAAGTCAGAGACAACAGCTCATATGTTGCTCTAGTCCTTCATCAGTGGTCACAGGACGTTGCCCACAGGACGCTGTTGGCTGGATCTTTTTGGTTGGTGGACTATTCTCAGTCCAGCAGCAACACTGAGGTGTTTAAAAACTCCAGCAGTACTGCTGTGTCTGATCCACTCAGACCAGTGTAACACACACTAACACACCACCACCACATCAGCGTCACTGCAGGGCTGAGAATGACCCACTACCCAAATAATACCTGCTCTGTGGTGGTCCTGGGGGTCTTGACTAGTGAGGAACAGGGTAAAACGGGAAAGATGGACTACAGTCTGTAACTGTAGAACTACAAAGTGCACCTATATGGTAAGCGGACCTGATAAAATGAACAAATAGTGTAGAAACAAGAAGGTGTACTTAATGAAATGGCTAGTTGGTGTGTGTCATGTGTGTAAAAGGGGGCTCTGACTGAGTGCTCACCAGTGTTTGGATGCTGCGGTAGTCATTGGAGATACATTTCATGTAGGTGGGATTCTCCCAGTAGGCGATACCCTCATCATCCAGAGAGCAGCGACGAAGGATGAGGCCTGTATCAGTACACACAGGAGGTTACCATGACTACAGCCTGTTCATACCAAGGATTCTTCATACACCTTCAGAAATCCTTGGTCACAATTTATTTTGATGGCTACCTAAAGCCTATCTGCAAATGCTCAAACTCTCTGGTGTTGATTGTTAACAGTGTTGGGATTAAGGTCAGGTTTAGGATTATGGAAAAGTTAAGGTGAATATAACTGATATATTTAGTAGATTGTCAGTTAAAGACAAAGTAAACATTTACAAAACATCTA